>NC_069499.1:1303794226-1304100476 GCF_027579735.1 Bombina bombina
ACAATAATCTTACTAACATTAGTGGGTGTGCACCCGGCCTCTTTGAATGGACTTTTGATCTCTTAAGATTAAACCAACACTAATTATAGCCATGCAGGGCTAGACCATTGAGGTCCTAATCCCCCTTTCACCCGCCGCAAGCCTGACTCTTTAGTGTACTTGGCGAACTCAGGCCCAGGAACTCTTGAAACCAAACCTCTTAGCAACACTAGTTAACCCACATTTATCAAGCACAGTTTGGAAAATAGCTGTGAGTCTCCCAGACCTGCATGCAAAAATATTATAACTCTTACAGTAAAAGAACAGACACTATGGCGAATAGACTGAAGAATGCGGATAAGAAGAAAAATCAAGCAGAGGCTCAGCAGGCCCTGGTGCTTGCGGAAGACATTCAACCCACTAATTCATCGGACACGCATCCGATTGTTTCACAGATCTCGGCATTATTCCTGCCAAAGATTGATCAACTCCAGACAGGTATGGACTCTCTCACAGCGGAGGTTAAATCTTTTAATGGCAGACTGACTCAGGTAGAACAGAAGGTAGTGGTGGGAGAAGCCCACCATAGAGAAACCGATTCCCACGTTCATACTCTACAACAACAAAATGAACGGCTCTGGGCAAAAATAGATGACCTAGAAAACAGGTCGCGCAGAAACAACCTTAGGATGGTGGGAATCGCTCCCGGGCTCGCAGCTTGTGGAGTTTGCAGAAACAATCTTGCCCAATCTGCTAAACATTCCAAAAGACTCCTTGCCATGCACGGTGGAAAGAGCTCATTGAGTGGGAGACCAAAGAAGGCAGGGGAACAATAACCAACAACCTCGCCAGGTAATGGTGAAGTACCTCAACTTCAAAGATAAGATAACAATCTTGCAGGCGTACAGAAAGACTACTTCACTGGAATATGGGGGAAAGAGAATTCTCCTGTTTCAGGACTATTCAGCAGCAGTAGCAGCTAGGAGAAGAGAGTTCTCATCATATTGTAAGCAACTCAGTGAACAGGGCAGAACAGCAGCCTTGCTGTTTTCAGCGCGACTAAGACTTCACACAGAGAGAGGACCTCTATTTTTTGATTTGCCTGCTCAACTTAAACTACACCTTCAAAGAGAAAGAGCAGGGCAGCAGGTTGCAAATGAAGAGGACACTACATCGTAAGCCAGAGATCTGATTGGGCCTGCAGAAGACAAGATTAGTTGGCATGATCAGATTTAGCCATGGACATTTGTATCCTTACAAAGTGAGGGGGGGGGATTACTGATTACTGAAAAATAAAGGTTTTGTGAGATAACATATAGCTAAGATACGGAGGGAGGCAATAGTTTGAAGTTTAAAGTTCCAAAAAATAATTCTTGAAGTTTGTATTCACTGTTATCCATATATATGCTGTTGTGTTCTGTTTGTTTTATGCATTAAGTAAAAGAAGATAGTCTCCAGCAGTGAGCAAAGTGACTTTTTATTTTTAAACACAGGTCAAATACAGCAACGTTTCGGGCTAACAATAAGCCCTTTCTCAAGCCTTGAGAAAGGGCTTATTGTTAGCCCGAAACGTTGCTGTATTTGACCTGTGTTTAAAAATAAAAAGTCACTTTGCTCACTGCTGGAGACTATCTTCTTTTACTTGAATTGTCTGGGCTTGGTCAGCCCTCTCCGTGCACTAGTGAGTAGTGGGTGCTGTATCCATTCCTATTTATTTGTTTTATGCATTAACCACCTATTTGTATTAGAGAAGGAACTGCTCCGTCTCTCCTTTGGGTGCCGCTCCGGGGAAAAGGGATAGTAATTGAAGGACTACAGCAACAGGTAGAACTGGTTTCCAGGACAAATATTGTAAGGTACCCTTTACACGACTCTCACTTTAGAGGCCTTGATCAAGATCATTTAAGACAACCACAGACACTGGGATACAATGAAGTTGATTACTTGGAATTTAGGGGGGATCACATCCCCAATAAAAAGAAAAGCTATCCTTAGACATTTAAACACCAAAAGAACAGATATAGCAATATTGGAGGAAACTCATCTGTCACAGAAGGAACACCAGAAACTCAAACAGGGTTGGGTGGGGGAAATTTTGTACACCCCTTATAAGGGGAAGAGGGCCAGAGGAGTGGCAATTCTTTTTCGCAAAGGCACAAGCTACTCTATATCACAAGTTGTCGCAGACATTGAGGGTAGATACCTAATAGTTAGAATTAAAATTAAGGGCCCTAAACATAGTGCTGTGTGGAGTTTATGGACCACACACGGGGAAAAAAGACATTCCTGACTACACTTCAAGCCCAACTCATTCAATTTTCGGAACTCCCAATTGTGATGGGAGGCGATTTCAACATTGCACCACATACACCAGCAGACAGGTTTCACAACCCACAATATTCCCCACAGCAATCCGTACTATGGTCAGGCTCAAGAGGGGAAACACGTATGCTAAAAAAATTTAGAAACACACTTGTCAGATGTTTGGAGAGATAGGAACCCAGAAGCAAGAGACTACACTTGTTTACACCCAGCTAAAACAACCTTTTCATGTATTGACTATTTCCTAATCACCAATTCTCTTTGCCCCCAAATAACAGATGCAAAGATAGACCCGATAACCATTTTGGACCATGCTCCGGTCTTGCTACTTATAGACACTAATGCACCTCATAGACAAACACATAGATGGAGATTCCCTACACACCTTTTCCAAGATTTGAATTTACGCAAACACCTAGTTGGGGAGTGGTTGGTTTACAAAGAGCTGAATGCCCAGCACCTCAATGATATCTCCCTATTTTGGGAGTCAGTGAAGGCAGTGTTGAGGGGAGTGATCACAGCATATGCAGCTAAAGTAGGGAAAGCACGTAGAGCGAGGGGGGAATTGCTTTTGAGCCAGCTATTAAACGCAAGGAATCAGTATTTGAGGAACCCCATAGAAAGAAACGGAGTAAAATACAGAGATGTTAAGGCCCTTAGAGACACCTACCTCATATAGACATCGGTTAACGCTCAGAACCGATCCCAGGCAAAGTATTACAGGTATGGGAACCATACAGGGAAGCTACTAGCAAGACTTACCAAACTAGATAGAAAGCCAAACACCATAGTGGCCATTAAAGAGAAAGATAACATACTTACATCAGAAGCAGGGATACAGAAAGCATTTACTGACTATTACTCTACTCTGTACAACTCCCAAAGTGTAGATCCATTTACGAAAGAAAGATTCTGGAATGATTTAAAGCTCCCACAGTTAGAGGAAGATCAAGTGCAGAAATGAAATGCTAAAATTCAACCCTCAGAGGTTGTTAAAGTAATCGATACGCTCACACTAGAGAAGACCCCGGGACCAGACGGGCTGACCGGAGAATTTTATAAAATGATTAAAATAGAAACGGCAGATACACTAGCATCCTTATTTAATGCTATTTTAGAAGGGAAAGCTAAATTGTCCAATAGATTCACTGAAGCCAATATTACAGTCCTTCCCAAACCGGATAGTGACCACCTCTTAACCTCATCTTACCGACCCATCTCCCTGCTAAATTTGGACTATAAGATATTTACCAAATTACTAGCTAATAGATTGGCGGGGCTACTTCCCCTATTAATCCATGAAGATCAAACCGGATATGTAAAAGGCAGGTCAGCTGTTAAAAATATGAAAATATTACAACTAATTCTCACTCACTTCTGGAAATTGTGTGGGGGAGGGGTACATCAAAGAGAGGAAGATGCCTGTTTGATCTTAGTTGACGCCGAAAAGGCATTTGATAAAATACTATGGGACCATCTATTCACTAATATGGAAAAATTTGGTATACAGGGACCCTTCATGAGTGCCATTAAAGCTATCTATAGCAACCCACAGGCGGCTCACTTGGGAGAGGCACGAGGCAGTGGTGCCCTCTCTCCCCACTTCTGTTTGATCTTGCGTTGGAACCCCTAGCTATTAGAATAAGGAAAGAAACAGAGGGATTGGGAGTGGGTGGAAAGGTCATCCATCTGTCGCTTTTTGCCGATGACATGGTGCTATACACTCAAGACACCAGGAGAAATATCCCTGCCATTATGAAGATCATTGCCGAGTTTAGCAGCATCTCAGGTTATCAGATAAATAAAGAAAAGTCTGAGTTGCTATGGTTAAAGAATACAAGCCCAGACCTACCATTAGAGGATAACTTTAAAGTAATCTCACACACTTTTAAATACCTAGGTATCACTTTGACTAGAAACCCAGCACAGTGGTATGGAGTCAACCTTAAACCATTACTGAAGACTCTAAAACACATGCTAGAGTCCTGGAATACCTTGCCGCTGACTTTGTCAGGAAGAGTGGGGCTCATTAAAATGATTCTGTTTCCCAAGTTACTCTACATCTTACAGATGCTACCAGAGCTTCTGCATAAACAAGACCTCAAGACCTTAAACAGAGATATCCTACATTTTGTGTGGAGGGGGAAAAAGCATAGAATCAGTTACCAGAAGATGATGTGTAGGCAGGAGATGGGAGGTTTTGGGCTACCAAACATTGAATTTTACAATTGGGCAGCCTTGACTAAATATGTGATGGACTGGTTGACAGATGGGGGACATTTTACCAATAGCAGATTGGAGACAGAATTCATTAAACCATGGTCCCGGAGGTGGTGCCTGAGGGGGAGACGAAGAGGTGAATCTTTGAAGGAGATAAGTACTGGGAGGGAGGTGGTGTAGGTTATTAGATTAGGGAAAGGAGTTCAAACTCTCTCAGGGCTTAAAGCATATTTGCTGATCAAGCGGTATTAGGAGGCAGATAGTTATTGGCGATAACAAGATCAATAAATTCTTACTAATGTACCTAATACATAGCCTTATAATAGCAGCTGAAGAGGAGAGAAGAATAGGGAAAGTACGAGGAAACTTGGAGGTTATCACTGCAGTGATAATGCCTGTTATATTGTATACTGCTGAATAGACCTGTAATTTTCTTTTCTGATTGTCACTGTAAGTTGTGCTGGAAAAAATAAAGTTATAAAAAAAAAATATATATATATAGATCAATTGTGGGTTTCCAGCCGCAATAAAAATGCTGCACGTTAATTTAGGATCATGACATAGAGCAATGTTTCGTATTATTCCTCAGCCATTCAGACGTTATGAGTACTTGAGTAGCGTATGCAGTCATGAATGTTCTGTTTTCCTTCTGATTCTTATTAAAATGTTCCTATAACAATTTAACATAATTAAATGTCTAATATTAGAATTAATCCATTTGTAGGAGTTAAACACACTGTTATATATGAACACTATTGCAATAATAAAAAGCTCTAACATAATAGAGCATTTTCTTTTTGAACTGTTATATCCCTTTAATGCCTTACATGAGGTATACTAATATCCATTATTGCCAATAGTCCTTACATCACCAGTTTATTCTAAATCCCATAAAGAAAATAATTAGGGCTAGATTACAAGTGGATCGCTAAATTATCGCGTCTGGTTAATTTTCTAAAAGTGCCCCAAATGCCCTCAAAATAGAGGGCATTATAGTTTTTATTTAAAAAGTACAATTTTTTAATAAAAAACAACTACACTAGGCAGTTTTAGAGGTCTAAAGTTGGTGAGAGTGCGGTGTTAGAAAAAAAAAAAACAGCACTGAAAAGTGCCTTTACATTGTGGTTAATGGGAACTGTGTGTTCTCTGTAAAAATACATGTATATGCTTATATACATATATAGTTATGTGTTAATATGTGTATATACACATATTAACACATAAATATATATGTATATAGTCATATACATATATATTTAAAAATATGCTGCCATCGCTGTGCTACTTACCCCCTTCGATGTCTCTGACAGCATCAGAACGAGGCTCCCATTGGAGCCTATGGAAGTGTGCTCTCGTGAGCGCAATGCTTCCCAGCAATGCGGACGCAAGCTTTAATTCGCATTGCTGTTAACTTGTAATACCAGCACACATTAGCGTGTGCTGGTATTACAAAGTGGAACGCAAATATTGCTTCAGCATAAGCGATATATTGTACTCCATTTATAATCTGGCCCTTAATGTACTAGATTACAGGCTGTAAATAGTCAGGATGCATAGCTATTGGATGAAGCTGCCAACCAATCACAAACCAATATGGGCGCAATGCAGGGGACGTTTGAAAGGCAGTGGAGACCCACTTTTAAAGGAAGGTGCAATAGAGTTTTTAGTAGTTTAAACAATACATAAATGATTAAGAAATACATCTATTATTTTCCCAGACTGCTTTTTCTTTCTAATGACTTTTATGTCCCTTTAAACTTTCATTTTCTGCAAAACAAAATTCAAGCAAATCTTGTCTGACCCATTTTTTAGTGTTTAAATCATTCCTTTTTTAGTCTGCTTTGTATAGGCATTCTTTTCTTATTTATAAAGAGGGGAATGAGCATCTTTTACCCAGAGGCATCTGCAGAAAACAATCATGATAACTGGATTATTAATTTTAATTTGCAGTTCTTATTACTGAACCGGGAACATGATATTACTTTTCCAGTGCTTCAATATAATTTATATCTTAAAAAAAGTGTTGAGATATAATTAACATTTATTTGAATTTAAAGGGTCATGTTTCAATATCTATTATCACGTTTAATAGCCATATGCAGAGAAATGGCATTCCAACATATGTCCGGTCAAAATATAAGCTGAAATATGTCAGTCTCTTGCATTTTTTAATGTCTTAAACTAAAGTGTCGTTCTGATCAGAAGGAAGGAAAATTACACTTATAAGTCAACTGGTATTGACTTGTGTTATAGGGAAAGAAAAAAGTGACGGGCATATGACATATAACCAACACCAACATAAGGGCGTTCAATGTCAAAAATACCGTCTGTCACCATCCTGAATGAGCTGCAGATGGCCGAGTTTTCAGAGCAGACTAAGGGGCTTATTTAAGGATTGTTGTGTGGGTGCAAAGAACAGCAGATTCTGACTCTAGATAACAGTGTTTGAATAAAGCAATGCGAAACAAACCTGTATGTCTATTTGCTATTTCATTTGGATTGCCTGAATAACAATAAACTAAACAAGGACAGATTTATCTTCTTTTGGGCCCCTTCCTAAGCAAAATATGAGGAAATGATGGATGGTATAAGAATTACTGGAAGAGCAAAACATTGGACAGTTAAGAGCATTTACATATATAATTATACAGGCATATATACACATATTCACACACACACACACACACACACATATATATATATATATATATATATATATATATATATATATATATATATATTCACTGCATGCACACATAACTATTCCAAGTTTATATATCTAATTACACATTTTAAGGGGAAAAGTTAATATCTGGCGCCAGATGTTTATGAAGACAACAATGAACACTTTATTTGACCTGCACCACAGCAATTAAGCTGAAATGCCCTAACCCTAACCACATTATCAAGGCCGGCTCAACCATGGGACCAAGTGGGTCCAACTAACCTAGGCAGCACTTGCCAAGCGGCAGCACTTTAGTGACTGAGTCAGTCACTGTCATAACCAGACCACTCCTGTCCTCTGTCTCTGTGAGGGGAAGTTGCAGGGACCCAGCAGCAAAACCTTATCATGCTCAAAGACCCCGATACATTCATGGGCTACATTCAAAGGTGGGACAAGTGCATCTCTTTTCTAACTTCCTTTCCACTTATTGCGCAATTGTGCATAAGTATTGGTTGCTTGCAGGAAGACAGCCATGCTATTAGGATATTAGGATTCTAATCAGTAATGTTACTACTGGGGGGGTTGTTGCATTCTCAGGCACAGACAACACAACACCTTCAGCCGGCCCTGCACATCAACCCCACCCCACTTAATCCTGGCTAAAGCAAGTGAAACCCAACCCCACTAACCTACCCATAATCTCCACACAACTTTCACTGTACATACCATCTAAAATCTAAGGGAACCCCTACACCTCTCCAAAAAAAAACACCAACACCAAACGAGGACTATGCCCTATATAACCCCCAAAGCAATGAGAGTGCTAATGGTAAAAAGTAAACTTTCTAATTTTAAAGTGAATGTCAATTTGCATGTGAAAGTGCCCGGTTTTAAAAATAAAAAAATTAAAAACATTGGCACTTTCATTCATGAAAATTGACATTTCACTGGATTTTAACCCCTTGAGTGCTAACAATGGCTCTGAGCCGTCACAGAGTTTCCCACTCTGGTGCTAACGACTGCTCAAAGCCGTCGCTAGCACTCTCCCACCTTGAAGGAAATCTGGGGTTTCCACCCGCTCTTAGTGACAGGCATAGTGACAGGCATCGCCGGGGCTTCACATTATGCGCAGTGACGTCACGCGCAATGACGTGATGACATCACCGCGCAACTTTCTTTAAAATTAACAATGTTAACTATAGGAGCAGGGGGCATGCTGCTTAGCAGCCTGTATCTCAGGCATCTAAGCAGCTGCAGACCCCCAAGTCCCACCGTTGGAAAGGTAATCGTTGGGGGGGTTAATTATTTTCTTTTTAAAAAGAAAAAAAAAAAAAAAAAACTTAAAACAGCTTAGCACCCAGGTGGGGAAGTGCTTAGCACTCAAAGGGCTAAAAATACTTACCTTTTTCTTCTGAAACGTCGGATCGCTGTTCTGAAACGATGCCCCCGCCTGCTTCTTCCTGGTTAACTTAACAAGCAATGACGAAACCGCCTTCCGCCAATCAAGGTGTTGCCTCAGGCTATGATTCCCCCGGGGAGGAAGCTGTGATTGGAGGATGCTGGAATCGTCATTGCTGACGTATGAAGAGGATTGCGACGGGCTGGTGAAGCGTTGGAGCGGCTTCAAGAAGAAAAGGTAAGTATTTTAAGAAAACAGATGAAATGTAAACTTTCATGAATGAAAGTGCCCCTGTTTTTAATAGTATTTTTATAAAACGGGCACTCATTATTGAAAGTTTACCTTCACTTTAACAATTAACTAAACAGAAAAGTTGGTGGCTTTACGTCTGGTTTAGCCCACCCAAGCACCCACCAAAATTTGCATAAGTAAATATCAGCTTTTCTTGTGTTAAAATAACAAGCTCTAATGGATTAGAGCATGCCATTTTAACACTATAATGGTTCTTTAATGGTGACGACGTGTTTTAAAGGCTGCATGGGAATTACTGTACATCTCTGTTACTTTGAATATGTTGCATGAAGAGTTAACAGAGGCCAAAATGTTTTCTTCTATGCTTTACATGCAAGACTACCTTATGCGTTACAGTCATACACCTCTGATAATTATTTTCTTGAAGCTAATGCTATGTACATCCTCTTCTTATTTAAAACACATGTAAATTATTACCAACAGGAGTTTCCAAAATAAATCATAAACACAGATTGAAAGCTTCAAGTTTTTAGGACAACAAGGAAAGGAAAGAGGTGCAATTGTTTATAGCTACAAAAAAAACAACAAAAAACGGTTTAACAAAACGCACAAATTGTATTCTATGCCATGTTATGACAGAAAAATTAAACAAATCTCAGTAGTAATGTTTCCATTTCAAAATGTAACTTTAGAGTGAGGATCTAATGTCCAATTATATGACCAGTAACTTGAATGTCAAAGGTCACAAATATGGAGGACAACTGTAAGGGGTACTTGTTGGGGGGGGGGAATGCTAAAACAATAATGATGATGATGATAATAATGGTAATAATAATAATGATAATAATAAAAGTGATCATTTAAAACCATAGACTACTTACTTTTAATCACAGTCCTTTAGAAAAGTTGTAATTATATTTCAATTCTCTATTAAAGTCTGTTGGGATTTTTGTAGAGAAATCATTTGATAAGCTTTTCTAAAGACATGCTATAAGCCTCTTTGTTTTAAAATAATAACCATGGATCATGTATCTTTCTTCATTATTACTCTTTGTGATCTACATCATATACATGAATGTTTTGGATGTTTTGATTTACAAAGATTTGTTATTCAATCTTTCACAAACACACACATATATAGTTCCCAGGAGCTCCTTCTGACCAGCTGGATATTCATGATTTCCCTCATAATACAGTTCCAGGAGGCCCATCTTAAAGGTTGGTGTATTGTGCAAGTACCATAAGGCCCCTCTGCAAAGTTAAACACAACAAAAATAGGATCTGAGGGCACTAACTCTTCACTTAAAGGGCCATAATACCCAAATGTTGAAACACTTGAAAGTGATGCAGTATAGCTGTAAAAAGCTGACTAGAAAATATCACCTGAATATCTCTATGTAAAAAAGAAAGATATTTTACCTCAAAAGTTCTTCAGTAGCCACATCCCATTGTAAAGGACTTCTAAGCAGCAAATCAGTATGTCTGTCCCGGGACAGCTAAGGGGTTGAGCCTTGTGCACTCTCATGTTATTTCCCTATTCAGTTTAAAGAAAGTTTACTATGAAATCTCATGAGAGTTAAGTCAAATCTCATGAGATTACAGTAAAAGAGTTCATGACCTCAGCACTGCTGATGCTGATTGGCTTCTGTTCATTTCTTCATTTTTTTTTATTTTTTTACATGCAGCTGGGAGCAGCTGAGTATAAATTTTTACAAAGAACTTACTCTGCTGAGCTGAGGAGATTGTGAGGTAAAATATCTTCCTTTTTTACATAGAGATGCTCAGATGATATTTTTCTGTCAGCTTTTTACAGTAATACTGCATCAGTTTCAAGGGATTTAGCATATGAGTATTATGTCCCTTTAAATACAGATAATGGGGCAGATTCATCAAGCTCCGTATGGAGCCTGATGAAGCTGTTTCCGCGCGAGCCTTCAGGCTCACCAGAAACAGAAGTTAAGAAGCAGCGGTCTTAAGACTGCTGCTCCTTAACCCGTACACCACCTCTGAGGCGGCGTTCAGCAATCAGCCAGATCACATACCATCGGGTTGATTGACACCTCCTGCTAGCGGCCAATTGACCACGAATCTGCAGGGGGCTGCATTGCATAAGCAGTTCACCAGAACTTCTTGTGCAATGATAAATGCCGACAGCATATGCTGCCGGCATTTATCGATGTGCGTCGGACATGATCGCAACAGCGGATCAAGTCTGTCCACACAATGGTAAATCTACCCCATGGAGTAGAACTCAGCAACCACAACTATTACACGGACAGTAAAACATATATATATATATATATATATATATATATATATATATATATATATATATATCCTGGTTAATACATTAAACATGCAAAAGTCCCATCCTTTGTTTATCTGGAGTCAGATAGGAATCATCAGTCAGTCCCATTTTGGTAATATATATATATATATATACGTTGATTGGAGTAGCCATGTTAGTCCAGAGATTTAGATATCAAAATAACAAGAGTATTGCATTGAGCAATGATACTTTTTTTATTGGACTAACTATACATTTATAAGTTGACAAGCTTTTGGAAGAGTTCCTTCCTTTATCAAGTCTGAAGTATAAGTATTGATTCAGACTTGATAAAGGAAGGAACTATTCCGAAAGCTTGTCAACTAAGTTATAAATGTATAGTTAGTCCAATAAAAAAAGTATCATTGCTCAATGCAATAGTCTTGTTATTTTTATATATATATATATGTGTGTGTGTGTGTGTTCAGTGTTCTCATTTTGATGAATGGATAAGTGTTAGTCATATGCATAAAAAAATAAAAAAGGTAACATTATCACAATACATGATAAGAAAATAAAATATACTGCTTATAGTAGACCTGTTTAAATCATTTTTACATTTTTATGCGCTTCTGTCCATGTATATTTGTAAAAATATCACAGGTTTAATATTTTTTTTAAATATTATTTTCTATTCAGATATTCAAGAGTAAAGGGGTAAAGCTTTATCTTATGAAAGGTAATGTCATATAATACTAGAGTTAAAGTCTGTGTACACGGGCCAATTAGGGCCAGGTATGTTTATCTTGCGCCGCATGTTTGTCTTGTGCAGTCTCTGCTGCACATGACTGCGTCAGACAAACATACCAGGCCTTTTATAATATAGGATTGTAGGTATCATATGCATGTGCATAGTGTCTGAATGTACTTGCTGTTAAATTATGAACCATAGAACAGGAAGGGGGCCGATTTATCAAAGCTTTAACTGATAATCTGATGGAATCCGCTTGAATCTCGCGTCATATTCGAAGCAAATTGAATCCGCATAATTAACAAAGCATCAACATCATCAAATGTTGAAATGTGTGATGTAATATACGCTCCTGTGATCTTAATCCGTTGCAGATCGATGCTTGCGTCATTCCAGATGTTTCAAATTCACATTCGACTCTATTTGACCCTCTTACCAATTTATAAAACATTCTACAGGTACGCTCGAGTCTTTTCCGACGCAGCGTACCTATCGTGTAAACCGCCACCCTTGAGGCCGCGAATGCCATAGAGATCAATGGGAGTCTGAAAACCCAGAAATGTTATGTTAGATGCTGCAAGAGAATGAAGCGTATTACAAATTTATGTAAATTAGAAAGTTGATTATAATTGTATACTCTTTCTAAATCACACAGACAACAAAAACGCATGTTCAGTATCTAAATAATATGTTAAATAATAATATTATAATCACATGTAATTTCAAGGGACAGGTTTATTTCAAAAGTAGTTTTAATGACAGACACTGTCTGTCTGGCAGGAGGACTAGTAGATATAGGGATAAAAATGAAATAAATACATTACATACTATAGCTAATTTCCTATTTTTGATCAATCTAATTTCCCTATGCTTAACGAATGTAATAGAAGTACCACTGCATTTTGCACCAAATTTGACGCAATACTTTGCACCAAATTTGACACAATACAGTACTCAAACTCCTAAACAACCCACAAACTAGTGCAATCTTCCACCACTTTCGATTGGGAAATGCATAATCACATGATTTATGACATCAGCAAATCTGATTTAAATATACATTTTATACTATCACTAACGAATCAAATTGCTCGATACTTGTGTCATTTATCACTCATCAGAACTTGTAAGTGCCATTTGTTACATTGTGTATTATACTTTGAAAGTATGAGTATGTATATGTGAAATTAGTATTAAAGTTAAACAGTGATGATGACAGGACACACAGTGTAATATTTTTGAGAATTATTTTAAAAATCGATTGATGTTTTATTCAATATAATCTTAAAATAGCTCAAAGGGATAGTCTACCTAACATTAAACTGTCATGAATCAGATACAGCAGAAATTAAAATCACCTCTTTACTGTCATGATATTTTCAGGGTTTTTCTTCCTTCTCTTCAATTTCTTTTTCATTAAGAAATGTCATCTTATATGCCAGCCCATTTTATAACACCTGTGAAGGGGTGGTGTTTAAAATTGCACTGCAATCAGGAAGGGTTACACAGATGCAGAGAGAAAACTGGCCCAGCTCTTAAAATATCCATTGTTTGCAAATAAATAGCTATGATACCCTGATTACATGTTATATTCGCAATTATTCTTCCTCAGAATAATTAATATATTCACACTATATACATATAGTGGTATAAATAAACACAGATATATGAAAGACAACATTGTTTAAAACAATAAAACTTAGGGACATGTAGATATGTTTGGAAAAGATTTCTGACATAACACATAAATATATATACAAGTATGTGCAAAGATATATGTACAAGTTCTAGCATTAATAATAATTTAAAAAAAATAAAAAAACATGAGATAGTCATATGATTTCTAAAAATACAAATACACATTTATTTATGTGAAAATATCATATATCAGATTTTTTGTATAACATATAAATAAAACAATGAGATATTTTTGTTTGTTGAGGTATAAATCTAGCTTTCTTGGACATTAACAGATGAAAAATAAAAGATTAGCTTTAGAGAAATGGGCTTGTTCATGGACAGTAATGATATGGTATAAATAAAGTTGGAAAAAACAGAATATCCGCGACATCAATGACTCTTATTAATCAACAGTCCAATGCTCATCACTCTGTACTTGACGCGCGTGTTTTTGACTGACTTTTTAATAAATAAGGACGTTGTATGTGGATTTGCGGCAGCAATGTCTGGTGAGCGTATTGACTCCAGAAAATGCACCGAGATTGACGCTTTGATAAATCGGCTCTGTAGAGTGCTATTTTACAATGCCTGTCTTTTCAGTGTTCAGTGTTTAATAGTATCTTAAAGTGAATGTAAACTTTCAGGGATCAGTACCGGTTTTTAAAATACTATTAAAAACAGAACTGTACATTGCAACTTTTTTCTTTGCCCAGTATCCCTGCATCAATTATGGGACTAATATCCTGGGAGTAGGATCAATTTTGGCAGTGAGCAGGCACTTTCGTAATGTGACATGGAGACTAGTGGTTAAATTTCTTTGTGGCAATAAGGAGTTAACCCTGTTTTGGCTCATGAATTTTATTATTTTATATATGAGTCTTATGTTTATGACACATAGAGGCCCATTTATCAAGCTCCATACGGAGCTTGAGGGCCCGTGTTTCTGGCGAGTCTTCAGACCGCTGCTCCATAACCCTGTCCGCCTGCTCTGATGAGGCGGACAGGAATCACCACAATTCAACCCGCCACAATTCAACCCGGAGGATACTTCTGTAGAATCTGAGGGTGAAATTTCAGATTCGGACAGTATAATTCCTTCATCTGATGCTGAAGTAGTATCCTTCAGATTTTAGCTTGAACACCTCCGTGGATTGTTAAAGGAGGTTTTAGCTACTTTGGACGACTCTGACCCGCTTTTCATTGTCAACCCTAAGAAATCTAGTAAGCTTAATAAATACTTTGATATGCCTTCCTCTGTGGAAGTTTTTTCTGTTCCAGACCATTCTACAGAGATTATTGCGCAGAAATGGGAGAAGCCAGGGATACCATTTCCCCGTCTCCTGTTTTTAAAAAAATGTTTCCTGTTGCTGACGCCATTAAAGATTCTTGGTGTATGGTGCCTAAGGTAGAAGGGGCCATTTCTACTCTGGCAAAGTGGACTACTATTCCTATAGAGGATAGCTGTTCTCTTAAGGATCTAATGGACAAAAAGCTGGAAGCTTATTTGAAGAAAATGTATGTTAATCAGGGCCTTCAGTGGCAACCGGCAATTTGCATTGCCACTGTGTCTAGTGCGGCATCTTATTGGTATGATGCTTTGTCTGAGTCTCCAAGTAGAGACTACTTTAGAGGAGATCCAAGACAGGATTAGGGCTCTCAAGCTAGCCAATTCCTTTATTTCTGATGCTACCATGCAAAGTATCAAACTAGGAGCTAAGATATCTGGCTTCCCTGTATAAGCTCACAGGGTGCTTTGGCTGAAATCATGGTCAGCAGATGTTACTTCTAAGTCCAAACTTTTGGCGTGTCCTTACAAGGGTAAGACCTTGTTTGGTCTGGGTTTGGCAAAAGAACCTCTTGCATTACTGGTGGAAAAGGGTCTTTCCTACTACAAGACAAGAAGATTAGACATAAAGGGCATGAAAGTAATTTTCGTTCCTTTCATAACTCCAAAAGAAAGTCTTCATCTCCCTCCTCCAAGCAGGATCAATCCAAGTCTTCTTGGAAGCCTAATCAGTCTTGGAACAAGGGGAAACAAGAGTCTAAGACAGCATGAAGGGTTTGCCCCTGGTCCAGGACCGGATCAAGTGGGGGGGCAAACTTTCTCTGTTTTATGAAGCCTGGGTATGAGATGTCCCAGATCCTCGGACTGTGGACATAGTGTCTCAGGGTTACAAAATAGAATTCAAGACTTTTCCTCCTAGGGGCAGGTTTCTTCTCTCAAGATTATCTGCAGACCAGATAAAAAGAGAGGCATTCTTTAATTGCGTTTGAGACCTTTCTTCCCTGGGGGTGATATTTCCAGTTCCGTAGAGGAACAGGGTCTGGAATTTTATTCAAATCTGTTTGTGGTTCCCAAAAAAGAGGGACCTTTTTGGCCTATTCGAGATCTAAAGTGTTTAAACAAGTTTCTCAGGGTGCCATACTTCAAAATGGAAACCATTCGGTCCATTCTTCCTTTGGTACAAGAAGGTCAGTTAATGATGACTATAGATCTGAAGGATGTATATCTTCATGTTCCCATACACAGGGATCATCACAAGTTCCTGAGATTTGCCTTTTTAGACAATCACTTTCAGTTTGTGGCTCTTCCGTTTGGCCTTGCCACAGCTCCCAGAATTTTCTCACAGGTTCTGGGGGCTCTCTTTGCAGTGGTCAGGGCTTGGGGAATTGCAGAGGCATCCTATCTGGATGACATATTGGTTCAGGCGCTATCTTTTCAACAAGCAAGCTCCCATACCGAGATCTTGTTGTCTTTTCTACGTTCCCACGGATGGAAAGTGAATCTGGAGAAGAGTTCCCTTGTTCCAGGCACAAGGTTGGTTTTCCTAGGAACCATAATAGATTCCCTATCTATGTAAAACATTTTGACGGAGGTCAGAAAATCCAAAATTCCTTCCTCTTGCCTCTCTCTGCAGTCTACTGTTTGGCTATCAGTGGCTCAATGTATGGAGGTAATTGGTCTGATGGTCGCTTCCATGGACATCATTACCTTAGCTTGTTTCCATTTCAGAGCTCTACAGCTATGCATGCTCAGACAATGAAACAGTGACCATTCGGATCTATCTCAGAGGATAGCTCTAGATCAGTCGACAAGAGATTCTATCCCATGGTGGCTTTCTCAGGACCATCTGTCTCGGGGCACATGCTTCCGGAGACCTTCCTGGGTGATTCTGACCATGGATGCCAGCCTGCAAGGACTCGTTAAAGGCACAGGGACTATGGACTCAGGAGGAGTCTGCTCTCCCCATAAAAATCTTGGACCTGAGAGTGATTTACAATGCTCTGATAGCTTGGCCTCAGTTGTCCTTAGCCTGTTTTTTCTGGTTCCAGTCAGATAATATAACCTCAGTTGCCTACATTAACCACCAGGGAGGAACTCTGAGTTCCTTAGCCATGAAAGAGGTGTCCCGAATTGTTCAGTGGGCGGAAGCTCACAATTGCTGTCTGCCATTCACATTCCAGGAGTGGACAACTGGGAAGTGGATTTCCTGAGCAGATAGACCTTTCATCCCGGGGAGTGGGCTCTCCATCCAGAAGTATTCTCCAGGTTAACCCTCAAGTGGGGGGTGCCAGAGTTGGATCTGATGGCATCTCAACAGAATGCCAAACCTCCACGGTACAGGTCAAGGTCAAGAGATCCACAGGCCATCTTGATAGATGCTCTAGCGGTTCCTTGGGATTTCAGTCTAGCATACCTGTTTCCTCCATTTGCTCTTCTTCCAAGAGTCATTGCTTATATCAAGCAGGAAAGAGCATCAGTGATTCTAACTGCTCCTGCGTTGCCTCGCAGGATTTAGTATGCAGATCTAGTGAGGATGTCATCTCTTCCACCTTGGACGTTGCCTCTGAGGAAGGACCTTCTAACTCAAGGTCCAATCCTTCATCCAAATCTTGTTTCCTTGAAGCTGACTGCTTGGAGATTCAACGCTTAGTTCTGTCTAAGCGTGGCTTTTCTAAATCGGTTGTTGAGACTATGATTCAGGCTCGCAAGCCTGTAACTAGAAAGATTTACCATAAGGTATGGCGTAAATACCTTTATTGGTGCGAATCCAAGGGGTACTCTTGGAGTAGGGTCAGGATTCCTAGGATATTGTCTTTTCTCCAGCAGTGTCTGGAAAAAGGATTGTCAGCCAGTTCTCTGAAGGGTTAGCGTTGTTGTATATGTTTTTAGACTTTTTAATAAATTGTCTCTTTTATATATACCCTACTCTGTGTTATTGTGGTTACCGCTATATCTGACGATGTCATCCCTTGGAGTTTGATAATCTGATCAGCATATCCAGTAAGACACCACTGTGCCAGTTTTGGATGATTCGGCATCTATACTAGATGAGCCCCTGTGACGAAAGCAGTGATGGAGTGATGCTCCAGCGTGTCTGTCGGCGACTCACAACAGTCCCGACCAGCTGTATCTGGCACTTCATCTTGTGCCGCTCCATTTGTGAGTAGATTCATCTTTGGGGGATGGGGTCATTCCTGTGTTCCAGAATATTTACATACGTTATTGTTCTATGGTGGCTCCTCTCTTGTTTCTCTGTTATCTGCAGAACTTTACACTAGATTTCTCCATTGCCTATTTTGTTGCATAAGCGTCTGGCAGATGTGCCGGATAGAAATATTAATCAGGAAATTGTTGTTCCTTCTCTCTTTCCCAATCCTTCTTCTCATAAGGAAGGTCTGTTGCACAACTTGGATGTTGTGCGTGCTCTAAAATTCTACCTTCAGGCGACTAAGGACTTCTGTCAGTCCTTGGCCCTGTTTGTGTGTTTTTCTAGGATGCGTAAAGGCCAGAAAGCTACTGCTACTTCTCTCTGTCTCTAGTTGAGAAGTATGATCCGTTTTACCTATGAGACTGCTGGACAGCAGCCTCCTGAGAGAATAACAGCTTATTCCACTAGGGCTGTTTTGTCTTCTTGGGCTTTCAAAAATTAAGCGTCTGTGGAACAGATTTGCAAGGCTGCAACTTGGTCCTCTCTGCATACTTTTTCCAAATGTTCCAAATTTGATACCTTTGGCTTGGCTGAGGCTTCTTTCGGGAGAAAGATTCTTCAAGCGGTGGTGCCATCTGTTTAGGTCCGCTGGTCTTGTTCTCCCTCCCTAGTCATCTGTGTCCTCTAGCTTGGGTATTGGTTCCCACTAGTTTTTTTAAAAAAAATACTTACCTTTTTCTTCAGCCAAGCCAGACCAGTGATCCCCCGTCCACTACTCATGCTGTACTAGCACAGCAATGACAAAACTGTCTTCCTCCAATCATGTCGTGGCTTCATGAAATGGTTGCTCTGGGGTGCACACCATGATTGGAGGAACCCAGTTTCATCATTGCTGATGTAAGTACAGAGGAGCTGAGGTTGGGGGATCGCAAGTCTGGCTTGGCTGAAGAAAAAGAAAAGTATTTAAAAAAAAAATGCTGCAATGTAAAGTTTCATGAATGAAAGTGCGCCAAGCATGGCGTTACTAGGCCATGCTTGGCGCCTCTCTTTTCAGACCACGTTACATCAGGATGACCGTCCTATGACAGAGAGCTGCCTTTATCCTTATTTCTTCATGTTTACTGTTGTGGACTTTCTGTGATATCTGCATACACTCATATGCCCACTTCCACTTATTCGGGTTTGATTTTATGATTGTATAGATTGTGTTACTGATAACAACCTTAGCTATACTTTTATGTTTTGTTGTAGGTGTTATACACTAGTTAGCGCCCCCTAAGAGTGCGGTGTGTACCGAGTGCACACCACTCTCTCAATTTCATGAATGAAAGTGCCCCTGTTTTTAATAGTATTTTAAAAAAACAGGCACTGATTCATGAAAGTTTACATTCACTTCAACCTGAAATGAATACAGAATGTTTTACTGATCAAAAGGACAATGTTATGGTACAATTTAAGTGAATTTTAGGAAAATATCAAAATTGATCACCATTCATGGAAAAAAAAGAACTTGCTCATCAGTTTAGGAAAAGCTTGTAATATGATCAGTTATATACCTGCTGGCAAATTTTAACCACCTCTAGTAGCAAATGAAATATATTATTTGGTTAATGGTGTAAAACATGAAGGACAATTATATGAAAGTGACATGGATGATCTATTAAAGCGGGATGAAATCCAAATCTTTTATGTGATTCAGACAGAGGGGTATATTTATCATAGTGCGAGCGGACATCGATAAATGCCAACAGCATACTCTGTCGGCATTTATCATTGCACAAGCAGTTCACCAGAACTGCTTGTGCAATACCGTCCCCTGCCAATAGCAGGGGGTGTCAATCAACCCGATCATATTCAATCGGGTTGATTTCTGTCCGGGCCTCAGAGCAGGCGGACAACAAAAGATACCTAGAGAATGAAGAACGATTGACAATAGAAGTAAATTAGAAACATTTAAAACTGCATGCCCTATCTAAGTCATGAAACTAAAATGTTGGTTTTCATGATCCTCTTATGATCTGGTGAGATTCTGCGCCAGCTGTAAGGAGTATAATTTTGTATTTTGAAGTCTTATATAACACTAATTGCATTTAGCAGTGCCTATTTGAATCATAGAATTTGTTTGCTTGCAATTGTGCCTAACATAAACACCTCTGTATTAACTTGAAATGCTACTAATTCAGTTGCTCTGTAAATGTGGCAGTAACTATTTTTGCAAAATCTTGGGTCAGTTTTGCAGAACAGAATTGAAGTCACAGTATCTGGACCAATCAGACAGACAGGTAAGCAGACAATGCAGAAAACAAACAGAACACTATGTATGGATATCATATGAGAGAATAAGTACATTTGCACTCTTTCATAATTTATGAGTACATTGAGACAATTATAGCGGATTGCTACTGCAAGGGTATAATAATATGAATCTATATTAATTAATGGCTGCTCCCACCAATTCTCTTATCACAGCTGCTTCAGTACAAACCCCTTCACAATGCATCAGCATCCTGCGTTGCCCCTTGATCTTCCCAGCACATCACTATTTCTCTCTTTGCTTTATTATATGTCATTTTTGCTCTAGCACAACACATTTCCATATCCAACATCAAACAATACCCATGACCTTTAGCCAAGCTGCTTTGGAGATAATTTACTCACATTGTTGTGACAAAATAATATCCCCAGTGCCAGGTCACTGGGACCCAGTGATCAGTGCCGGATTTCTGCATAATTATTACAATGACTAAAAAGTGCAATATAACAGCAGATAAACAGAAAATACAGCTCGTACCAACTGTGCACAGCTTAAAATGACAGCACTGTTAAAAGCTGTACATTTTATCTTTAATCAATCATGATTTGCAATTCTTTTACATGTCTACTCTGTATGTAGGGAAAAGAAATCATGAAACACATACTTAATATTGCTTAGTATATGTAATATTGTTGTTACTAGCAGGTAGACAAAGGAAAACAAATAAAAAGGACATACTACATAAACAAATGGGCCTTTATTTACTGCAGTAACTAATAAGCTCATACTTAAAAAGCATCAGGTTCAGAGACAGTACCAGAAAAAAAGGTTGGAGTGGACAAACATTTACCTCTGACTAGTGATGTCGTGAATTGTTCGCCGGCGAATAGTTCCTGGCGAACATAGCTTGTTCACATTCGCAGCGGCGGGCAAACATATGCGATGTTCGATCCGCCCCCTATTCGTCATCATTGAGTAAACGTTGACCCTGTATCTCACAGTCTGCAGACACATTACAGCCAATCAGCAGCAGACACTCCCTCCCAGACCCTCCCAGCTCCTGGGCAGCAGCCATTTTAGATTCATTCTGATCCTGCATTGTTAGTGAGAGGAGGGACAGTGTAGCTGCTGCTGATTTTTTAGGGAAATTGATAGCTAGGCTGGTGTATTCAGTGTCCACTACAGTCCTAAAGGACTCATCTGATCTCTGCTGTTTGGACAGCACCCCAAAAAGCCCTTTTTAGGGCTAGAACATCAGTCGTTTTTTTTTGTTTTTTTTTGCCTGTGTAATTTTGACTGTGAAACATCAGTCTGCTAGTGTAATCTAAATGCAGTTGCCTGCCTGCAGTGCCACCACTCATATCTGTTGTAACAGTAGTGTACATTTAAAAAAAAAAAACTTTTTTGACTGTGAAACATCAGTCTGCTAGTGTAATCTAATAGCAGTTGCCTGCCTGCCAGCGTGTGTGCCAGGCCCACTTGCTAAGTGCCACCACTCATATCTGTTGTAACAGTAGTGTAAATTTAAAAAAAAAAATAACTTTTTTGACTGTGAAACATCAGTCTGCTAGTGTAATCTAATTGCAGTTGCCTGCCTGCCAGCGTGTGTGCCAGGCCCACTTGCCAACTAGTGCCACCACTCATATCTGTTGTAACAGTAGTGTAAATATTTAAAGAAAAAACTTTTTTGACTGTGAAACATCAGTTTGCTAGTGTAATCTAATTGCAGTTGCCTGCCTGCCAGCGTGTGTGCCAGGCCCACTTGCCAACTAGTGCCACCACTCATATCTGTTGTAACAGTAGTGTAAATATTAAAAAAAAAAAACTTTTTTGACTGTGAAACATCAGTCTGCTAGTGTAATCTAATTGCAGTTGCCTGCCTGCCAGAGTGTGTGCCAGGCCCACTTGCCAACTAGTGCCACTACTCATATCTGTTGTAACAGTAGTGTAAATATTTTAAAAAACAACTTTTTTGACTGTGAAACATCAGTCTGCTAGTGTAATCTAATTGCAGTTGCCTGCCTGCCAGAGTGTGTGCCAGGCCCACTTGCTAAGTGCCACCACTCATATCTGTTGTAACAGTAGTGTAAATATTTTAAAAAAAACTTTTTTGACTGTGAAACATCAGTCTGCTAGTGTAATCTAATTGCAGTTGCCTGCCTGCCAGCGTGTGTGCCAGGCCCACTTGCCAACTAGTGCCACCACTCATATTTGTTGTAACAGTAGTGTAAATATTTAAAAAAAAACTTTTTTGACGGTAAAACATCAGTCTGCTAGTGTAATCTAATTGCAGTTGCCTGCCTGCCAGCGTGTGTGCCAGGCCCACTTGCCAACTAGTGCCACCACTCATATTTGTTGTAACAGTAGTGTAAATATTTAAAAAAAAAACTTTTTTGACTGTGAAACATCAGTCTGCTAGTGTAATCTAATTGCAGTTGCCTGCCTGCCAGCGTGTGTGCCAGGCCCACTTGCCAACTAGTGCCACCACTCATATTTGTTGTACCAGTAGTGTAAATATTTTTTTTAAAAAAACTTTTTTTGACTGTGAAACATCAGTCTGCTAGTGTAATCTAATTGCAGTTGCCTGCCTGCCAGCGTGTGTGCCAGGCTTACTTGCTAAGTGCCACCACTCATATCTGTTGTAACAGTAGTCTAAATATTTAAAAAAAAAACTTTTTTGACTGTGAAACATCAGTCTGCTAGTGTAATCTAATTGCAGTTGCCTGCCTGCCAGTGTGTGTGCCAGGCCCACTTGCCAACTAGTGCCACCAATCATATTTGTTGTAACAGTAGTGTAAATATTTAAAAAAAAACTTTTTTGACTGTGAAACATCAGTCTGCTAGTGTAATCTAATTGCAGTTGCCTGCCTGCCAGCGTGTGTGCCAGTCCCACTTGCCAACTAGTGCCACCACTCATATTTGTTGTAACAGTAGTGTAAATATTTTTTACAAAAACTTTTTTGACTGTGAAACATCAGTCTGCTAGTGTAATCTAATTGCAGTTGCCTGCCTGCCAGCGTGTGTGCCAGGCCCACTTGCCAACTAGTGCAACCACTCATATTTGTTGTAACAGTAGTGTAAATATTTAAAAAAAAACTTTTTTGACTGTGAAACATCAGTCTGCTTGTGTAATCTATTTGCAGTTGCCTGCCTGCCAGTGTGTGTGCCAGGCCCATTTGCCAACTAGTGCCACCACTCATATTTGTTGTAACAGTAGTGTAAATATTTAAAAAAAAAAACTTTTTGACTGTGAAACATCAGTCTGCTAGTGTAATCTAATTGCAGTTGCCTGCCTGCCAGCGTGTGTGCCAGGCCCACTTGCCAACTAGTGCCACCACTCATATCTGTTGTAACAGTAGTGTAAGTATTTAAAAAATAAACTTTTTTGACTGTGAAACATCAGTCTGCTTTTTTGTGTCAGGCTCACAGCATATACTGTGCCCACTTGCCCAGTGCCACCACTCATATCTTGTTTAATAGTAGTGTAAGTGTACATTTAAAAAAATAAACGTTTTGGATTGTGAAACATCAGTCTGCTTTTTTGTGTCAGGCTCACAGCGTATACTGTGCCCACTTGCCCAGTGGCACCACTCATATTTTGTTTAATAGTAGTGTAAGTGTACATTTAAAAAAAAAAAATAACAGGCAGAGGCAAGCCACCCCACAGGTGCCGTCGTGGTCGTGGTGCTGTGATTCCCTTTGACCCTACAATAATGCCCAGTGTTCAGAGGCCACGTACCATGAACGCGAAAAGTTCTGAGGAGGACCTAGATGACTGGCTAACACAGGACACCCAATCTTCTACAGCTTTCGCTCGGAACCTTGATGCACCATCCACCTCCAGCTTAGCTTCGGGCACCTCTCAAGTGACCACTCGCCCGCCTGCCACCACCACCAACACTAGCACCACAGCCGCTTCACTTGATATGTCAGAGGAGTTATTGACACATCAGTTTGAAGAAATGAGTGATGCGCAGCCATCATTGACAGAGGATGTAGATAACAGTGATATGTCTCAGTCAGGCAGCATTACAGACATGGACGTACGGTGTGATGATGATGATGTTGTACCCGCTGCTGCTTCTTTTGTTGATTTGTCAGATACAAGTGAAGTGATTGATGATGATGCATCCGTGGATATCACGTGGGTGCCCGCTAGAAGAGAAGAAGAAGAGGGGGAAAGTTCAGATGGGGAGACAGAGAGGAGGAGGAGGAGATGAGTTGGAAGCAGGGGGAGGTCGTTGCAAGGAGCTAGTGGCACAGTCAGACAGCATGCATCGGCACCCGGGGTCAGCCAGACAGCACGCCAATCAACGCATGCTGTTGCCACCACCAGAATGCCATCATCGCAGAGCTCAGCAGTGTGGCATTTTTTTTGTGTGTCTGCCTCTGACAACAGCGATGCCATTTGCAACCTGTGCCAAAAGAAACTGAGTCGTGGGAAGTCCAACACCCACCTAGGTACAACTGCTTTGCGAAGGCACATGATCTCACATCACAAAAGCCAAAAGGGATGAACACATGAGTAGAAGCAGCACACAAACTCAAAGCCGCCATCCTCCTTCTGGTCCAGCATCTTCAGCCACATCAACCACTGCTGTCCTTGCCCCCTCTCAACCATCCGCCACTCCGTCTCTCTTTCGTAGCAGTTCCTGCTCATCTGCCCACAGTCAGGTGTCTGTCAAGGACATGTTTGAGGGTAAGAAGCCAATGTCCCAAAGTCACCCCCTTGCCCGGCGTCTGACAGCTGGCTTGTCTGAACTCTTAGCCCGCCAGCTTTTACCATACAACCTGGTGGAGTCTGAGGCGTTCAAAAAATTTGTAGCTATTGGGACACCGCAGTGGAAGGTACCCGGCCGAAATTTCTTTGCACAAAAGGCAATCCCCAACCTGTACTCGATTGTGCGAAAGGAAGTAATGGCATGTCTGGCACACAGTGTTGGGGCAAGGGTCCATCTGACCACTGATAGCTGGTCTGCAAAGCATGGTCAGGGCAGGTATATAACCTACACTGCGCATTGGGTAAACCTGCTGACGGCTGCCAAGCATGGAATGCGTGGCTCTGCAGAGGAGTTGGTGACACCGCCACGACTTGCAGGCAGGCCTGCTGCTACCTCCTCTACTCCTCCTACTACATCCTCTTCCATAACCTCTTCTCAGCTGAGTCCTCTTCTGCTGCTGCGTCTTGGTCCACATCAACGGCACTCCCCCAGCTCCGCAGGTACTATTCCACATCCCGGATATGGCAGTGTCACGCCGACTTGCACTCCTGTCCGCCCTGAATGCACAGGTGGATCAGTGGCTGACTCTGCACCAACTGGAGATCGGCAAAGTGGTTTCTGACAACGGAAGTAATTTGTTGGCGGCATTGAAATTGGGCAAGTTGACAAATGTGCCGTGCATGGCACATGTGTGTAATCTGATTATACAACGCTTTGTGTATAAGTACCCAGGCTTACAGGACATCCTGAAGCAGGCCAGGAAGGTGTGTGGCCATTTCAGGCATTCCTACATGGCCATGGCGAATTTTGCAGATATCCAGCGGCGAAACAACATGCCAGTGAGGCGCTTGATTTGCGACAGCCCGACACATTGGAATTCAACACTCCTATTGTTCGACCGCCTGCTCCAACAAGAAAAAGCCATTAACAAGTACTTGTATGACCGGGGTGCTAGGACAGCCTCTGGGGAGCTGGGTATTTTTTTGCCAAGTTACTGGACGCTCATGCGCAATGCCTGTAGGCTCATGCGTCCTTTTGAGGAGGTGACAAACCTTGTCAGTTGCACCAAAGGCACCATCAACGACATCATACCATTTGTTTTCTTCCTGGAGCGTGCCCTGTGAAGAGTGCTGGATGAGGCCATAGATGAGCGTGAAGAGGAAGAGTTGTGGTCACCATCACCACCAGAAACAGCCTTATCAGCATCGCTTGCTGGACCAGCGGCAACGCTGGAAGAGGATTGTGAGGAAGAGGAGTCAGAGGAGGAATGTGGCTTTGAGGAGGAGGAGGAAGACCAACCACAACAGGCATCCCAGGGTGCTCGTTGTCACCTATCTGGTACCCGTGGTGTTGTACGTGGCTGGGGAAAGAAAATACCTTCAGTGAGATCACGGAGGACGAGGAACGGGACATGAGTAGCTCGGCATCCAAACTTGTGCAAATGGGGTCTTTCTTCGCTGTTGTGCCTGTTGAGTGACCCTTGTATAAAAAAACGGAAGCAAAACGACCTGTACTGGGTGTCCACACTACTAGACCCCCGGTATAAGCATAAAGTGCCTGAAATGTTACCAAATTCCCGCAAGTCGGAAAGGATGCAGCAGTTCCAAAATAAATTAAAAAGTATGCTTTACACAGCGTATAAGGGTGATGTCACAACACAACGGGAATCTAACAGGGGAAGAGGTGAAAGTAATCCTCCGATTCCCACGACCACGCCGGCAAGGACAGGACGCTTAAAAGACATTTTGTTGATGGAGGACATGCAGAGCTTTTTAACTCCTATGCATTGCCACAGCCCTTCAGGGTCCTCCCTCAGAGAACGACTCGACCGACAGGTAGCAGACTATCTCGCCTTAACTGCATATCTCGAAACTATGAGGAGCGATGAACCCCTTGACTACTGGGTGTGCAGGCTTGACCTGTGGCCTGAGCTATCCCAATTTGCTATAGAACTTCTGGCCTGCCCCGCTTCAAGTGTCCTGTCAGAAAGGACCTTCAGTGCTGCAGGAGGTATTGTCACTGAGAAGAGAAGTCGGCTAGGTCAAAAAAGTCTAGATTACCTGACCTTTATTAAGATGAATGAGGGATGGATCCCGAAGGGACTGACATTGGGCGATACATTCGAGTAAAAAAGGCCTAATGAGATGATCTGCCTTGGGCTATAAATGGTCCACAAGCTCCTGTGGACTGCCTTTGGGAACCTTACCATGGGTCCCAGACCCCACGTCTTGTAATTCTCTGTCTGGGAAATTATCTATCTATCAAATCTATCTATTTATCTATCAAATCTAACTTTCTATCTATCGTATCTATCAAATGTATCTATTGCATCTATTGATCTATCTATCTAATCTATGTATCTATCTATCTATCTCGTGGCCGGACCGACCAAGCATCTTTTTCCATCCAAATGAAGAAAAAAGGAAAGCTGAGTCTTAAAGTAGATGAACAAGGTTTATTAGGAGCAGGCTTCATTCAGACACAGGTAAGCTCCTATCTTTTTCCATCTCCCGGTTCCAAAAATCCATGCCATATACACGTCCCCTGATAGGGGACACTGCAGGGGAAGGTACCCGGCCAAAATTTATTTGCACAAAAGGCAATCCACCCCAACCTGTACTCAATTGTGCAAAAAGGAAGTAACCTTACCATGGGTCCCAGGCAGCAGGTCTTGTAAATCTCTGTCTGGGAAATTATCTATCTATCAAATCTATCTATTTATCTATCAAATCTATCTATCTATCGTATCTATCAAATGTATCTATTGCATCTATTGATCTATCTATTTAATCTATGTATCTATCTTTCAAATCTATCTTTCTCGTGGCCGGACCGACCAAGCATCTTTTTCCATTTCCCGGTTCCTAAAATCCATGCCATATACATGTACCGTGATAGGGGACGTAACAAGTATTAAACTGATAAGAATCAGTATCTGGTGGCACAGTAGATTGCACGCGCAGTGCCCCAAATTTGAAGTAGGAGGACCGACCAAGCATCTTTTTCCATCTTCCGGTTCCTAAAATCCATGCCATATACACGTCCCCTAGCACCGCAACTTCCTCTGGGAACCTTACCATGGGTCCCAGACCGCACGTCTTGAAATTATCTATCTATCTATCAAATCTATCTATTTATCTATCAAATCTATCTATCTATATATCTATCTATCTATTGAATCTATCAAATGTATCTATTGATCTATCTATCTAATCTATGTATCTATCTATCAAATCTATCTATCTTGTGTCCGGACCGGACTCCACAGGGATTAAACTGATAAGAATAGTACTACTTAACACACCACTCATATCTGGTGGCACAGTAGATTGCACACGCAGTGTCCCAAATTTGAAGTAGGAGGACCGACCAAGCATCTTTTTCCATCTCCCGGTTCCTAAAATTCATGCCATATACACGTCCCCTGATAGGGGATACCACAGGGATTAAACTGATAAGAATAGTAATACTTAACACACCTTATAATAATGCAGAGAGAGGCAATGCAGAGAGAGGAGTCTGAAGAAGAGGAGTCAGAGGAGGAAGGTGACTTTAAGGAGGTGGAAGACCAAACACAGCAGGCGTCCCAGGGGGCTTGTTGTCACCTTTCGGGGACCCTTGGTGTTGTACGTGACTGGGTGGAGGAAGAGACCTTCAATGACATCAGTGAGGACAAGGAACGGGACATGGCTAGCTTGGTATCCAACCTTGTGCAAATGGGGAGTTTGCCGTTGTGCAAATGGACTGTTTGCGGTTGTTTGCGGTGCGTTAAAGGGACAGTCTAGGCCAAAATAAACTTTCAGGATTCAGATAGAGCATGTAATTTTTAACAATTTTCTAATTTACTTTTATCACCAATTTTGCTTTGTTCTCTTGGTATTCTTAGTTGAAAGCTTAACCTAGGAGGTTCATATGCTAATTTCTTAGACCTTGAGCCCACCTCTTTCAGATTGCATTTTAACAGTTTTTCACCACTAGAGGGTGTTAGTTCACGTATTTCATATAGATAACAATGTGCTCGTGCACGAGAAGTTATCTGGGAGCAGGCACTGATTGTCTAGACTGCAAGTCTGTCAAAAGAACTGAAAAAAGGGGCAGTTTGCAGAGGCTTAGATACAAGATAATCACAGAGGTTAAAAGTATATTATTATAAATGTGTTAGTTATGCAAAACTGGTAAATGGGTAATAAAGGGATTATCTATCTTTTAAACAATAAAATTCTGGTGTAGACTGTACCTTTAAAAGGGGAGTTTGGTCTGTCACTGTGAAGCGGGCGTAACCCTTAAACTACATGATCGATACAACATCATACCTGATGTTTTAAAGCACGTTATTCCAAACTATTTAGGAATGTTAGGTGATTTATGCCCTTTATGGCTTAAAACCAGACTCTGCATCAACTAAGTAATTTTCCATGGGAGTTTTGCCATGGATCCTCCGGCATGCCACAGTCCAGGTGTTAGTCCCCTTGAAACAACTTTTCCATCATTATTGTGGCCAGAAAGAGTCCCTGTTGGTTTTAAAGTTCGCCTGCCTATTGAAGTCAATGGCGGTTTGCCCGGTTTGCCGGTTCGCGAACAGTTGCGGAAGTTCGAATCCGCCGTTCGCAAACCGAAATTTTTTGGTTCGCGACATCCCTACCTCTGACAGCAAATTGGACATTTGTGGGTGAAGTAATTTATGTTGTGTGGGCAGAGCTTGTCAGTCTAGGGGCGTGGCTAGGCAGTATGGCGGTGTGGCAAGCTTTAAAGGGACAGCGTATGGCTGGGAATTTCCCCCTTCACAGCTGAACAAGCCTAATTGGGGTCCAATGGAAAAGATTACACAGTGCACCCCTGTAGGGCTAAAACTGATCAGGATAGTTTATTGATATTCAATGTATACATTTTTACCCTATTTGTCTCTTTTACATTCACCATAGATATATACAGTGTGCATAGTTCTCCATATGTCAGTGGTTAGGAGCTCTGTCTGACCCTTCCACCCCAGCACTTTTACTTTTTTTTTTTTTTTTTAAATCCTTTTTTTCTGATGATTGATTTTGCAAACCATACATACATTTCTATAGTTTTAACTGTTTTTTAAATATTATATTCTTTTGTCCTAACAGGCAGGTAGTATAAAGTTCTGCAGATCCTCTTGTGCAGGTATTCTGAGCCATGTAACCCCTATCATGGGCTTTTAAATAACTAGTTATAATATATAATGACATTATAGAAAAGAGGGCTGGATGTACAAAGTAGTCCTTATCATATATACTTATCATATATAAGTAATAAAAACATATTTTAAATACTGCATAAAAACATATTTTAAATAACAATCAGGTAGATTACAAGTAGGGTTGCACCGATACCGATACTAGTATCGGTAACGGTACCGATACCAAGTATTTGCATGAGTACTTGTACTCGTGCAAATGCACCGATACTTATACCGATACCTCCACTTCCTACCCATATGCTATCTTGTAACGTTTTTTCAAACTGCATGTTCCCATTTCATTTTAAGCTGAAGTGGAGACTTAACTAAAAATTGTTTACTACTGTTCTGCCAATACAAATTGCTGTTATTTGTACTATTGTAGGAGAGATCACTGTACCTCGTTCAGACAAACCCCTGAAGTACTGGTCAGTTAATAAACTGAGATTTCCAGCTCTGGCTAAAATGGTCCAAAAATATCTTTTTTGCCCCATGCAGTAGTGTGGAAAGTAAAAGACTGTTCAACTTAGAGTCAAACCTCCTTACTGATAGCAAAAACAGACTTATAGCTGAACGTGCAGAGATGCTTCTGTTCTGTTCCTTAAAAAGAACTTGCCACTAACTTTTGAAAAATTATTCTAATTGCTAAATTGCCTTTTTTACTGCTAGTTCTCATCTTGCACAATGATGTTCAAAACATACTGTACTCTGAGGAACATCCATAGGTTAGCTTATATAATTGCAGGAACAATACTCATGGTAAAAATTAAGTTAATTCCAATGAACACTCATCCTGCAATTATAGGACTAGATTTAGATTACATTTGATTGGTAAGCTTTATCAATGCTTTGTTCACATTTCCAACTCCATAGACTTTAGCATAGCATTGGTAAAACTTACCAGTCAAATGTAATTTAGCCCATAGTGTTGCTCCCCATGATTAAACAGTGCACTGTTCTATTTTTACTATTTTTACTATTTTTCTATTTTTTACTGTATTGCACTTTTGGTTGGTTGTGATTTTATATTTGTTATTTGTTGTTATTATTAATATATTTTATTGTAATATTTTTATTTATAAACATGTTCTGTGAACTTTATGACAAATAAAACTGTTTTATTATTTCATAATGTCTTTTAAGTTACAGTCCTTCATAATTATAAAGAAGGAATCTTAAATAATTAGTCTGTATTGTGCTTGGTTAACTGTCACATGACATAAAAAAAAAAGTATCAGTAATTGGTATCGGCGAGTATTTGAAAACAAGTATCGGTACTTGTACTCGGTCTTAAAAAAATGGTATCAGTGCAACCCTAGTTTAAACCTAACACCCTAACATAAATCCCACGTCTAAACACCCCTAATATGCTGCACCAGAAAAAAATTTGGATAAATTTAACGTTTTTTTTTAATTTTATCGCATATGGCGGTGAAATGGTGGTATGAAATATACCAAAATGGGCCTAAATCAATACTTTGGGTTGTCTACTACATTACACTAAAGCTAAAATTACCCCCAAAAGCTCCCTACATGGTCCCTAATTAACCCCTTCACTGCTGGGCATAATACATGTGTGGTGTGCAATGGCATTTTGCGGCCTTCTAATTACTAAAAAGCAACTCCAAAGCCATATATGTCTGCTATTTCTGAACAAAGGGGATCCCAGAGAAAAAATTACAACCATTTATGCCATAATTGCATAAGCTGTTTGTAAATAATTTCAGTGAGAAACCTAAAGTTTGTAAAAAAAAAATGTGAAAAAGTGAACTTTTTTTTTATTTGATCGCATTTGGCGGTGAAATGGTGGCGTGAAATTTACCAAAATTGGCCTAGATCAATACTTGGGATGTCTTCTAAAAAAATATATATACATGTCATGGGATATTTAGGTATTCCTGACAGATATCAGGGTTCCAATGTAACTAGCGCTAATTTAAAAAAAAAAGTGGTTTGGAAATAGCAAAGTGCTACTTGTATTTATGGCCCTATAACTTGCAAAAAAAGCAAAGAACATGTAAACATTGGGTATTTCTAAACTCTGGACAAAATTTAGAAACTATTTAGCATGGGTGTTTTTTGGTGGTTGTAGATGTGTAACAGATTTTGGGGGTCAAAGTTAGAAAAAGTGTGTTTTTTTTCATTTTTTCTCATATTTTATCATTTTTTTTATAGTAAATTATAAGATATGATGAAAATAATGGTATCTTTATAAAGTCCATTTAATGGCGAGAAAAATGGTATATAATATGTGTGGGTACAGTAAAAGAGTAAGAGGAAAATTACAGCTAAACACAAACACCGCAAAAATGTAAAAATAGCCTTGGTCCCAAACGAACAGAAAATGGAAAAGTGCTGTGGTCATTAAGGGGTTAAAACTAAATACATAATTACCAGTGAAATAAAACCTAAGCTAGCTACAATATAACTAATAGTTTATATTGTAGCTAGCTTAGTTTTTTATTTTTATTTCACAGGTAAGTTTGTATTTATTTTAACAAGATAGACTAGTTAGTACATAGTTATTAACTATTTACTAACTACCTAGTTAAATTAAATTAAATAAAACTTACTTGTGAAATAAAACCTAAGCTGCCTTACACTAAAATCTAACATTACACAAATGAAAAAACACTACCATTACAAAAAATATCAAACAAAATTTTCCAAAACAATAAAAATTATTTCTATTCTAATACCCCTTTTTAAAAATAAAACACCACAAAAATAAAAAACCCTTATCTATAATAAGCTACCAAGGGCCCTTAAAAGGGACTTTTGTAGGGCATTGCCCTAAAGATAAAACTTTTCCTACAAAAGAAAAACAAACACCCTAACTGTATACAAAACCCCACCCCCCAAAATAAAAAACCCTAATCTATAATAAACTACCAAGGGTCCTCTTTAGGTACTCACAGTTGCTGAAGTCCCGCTTGAAGGATCCTCACCCCAGCGGCTCCATCTTCATCCAGGCGGCTCCATCTTCATCCAGACAGCATCTTTTATCTTCATCTCGGTGGCGCGAAGTGGGTCCATCCTGAAGACATCTGGCATGGAGCATCCTCTTCATACGGTTGCTGCCGTATACTGAATCTTCAATGCAAGGGAGCCTTTTCAAAATGGCTTCCCTTGCATTCCTATTGGCTGATTTGATTTTGGAAATTCAAATCAGCCAATAGGATGAGAGCTACTTAAATCCAATTGGCTGTTCAAACAGCCAATAGGATGAGAGCTTCTGAAATTCTATTGGCTGTTCAAATCAGCCAATAGAATTTCAGTAGTTCTCATACTATTGGCTGTTTAGAACAGTCAATAGGATTTCAGTAGCTCTCATCCTATTGGCTGATTTGAATTACCAAAATCAAATCAGCCAATAGGAAGGCTCCCTTGCATTGAAGATTCAGTGTACGGCAGCGACCGTATGAAGAGGATGCTCTGCGCCAGATGTCTTCAGGCTCGACCCATTCTGCACCGCCGGGATGAAGATAGAAGACGCCGCCGGGATGAAGATAGAAGATGCCGCCTCAATGAAGATAGAAGGCGCCACCTGGATGGATGAAGACCACACCACCTGGATAAAGACTTCTTGCCGCCTGGATATCCAGACTTCAGAAACTGTGTGTGAGTTTTTTAAACTTTTTTTGGTGTTTTTTTTTTTTAATTTAGGGTTTGGGCTTTTCTTAAAAGAGCTAAATGCCCTTTTGAGGGCAATGCTAAAGAGCTAAATGCCCTTTTAAGGGCAATGCCCATACAAATGCCCTTTTCAGGGCAATGGGTAGATTAGGTTTTTTTTAATTTTATTTTTATTTTGGGGGTTAGTTGGGTGGCGGGTTTTGTAATTTTTAGAGTAGTGTTAGGATATTTTGAATGCGTATTTTAGTTTTCTTTAATTGGTAGTTAGTTTAATTTTAGTTTAATAGTTATATTAATTTAATTATTAGTTTAAACTTAGTTTTTTTTTAATTTGACAGGTAAGTTTTAATTTAATTTAAGATAGAGAAATTGTAATTTTAATATAAAGTTAGGGGGCGTTAGGTTTAGGGGTTACTAGTTTAAATTAGTTTATTGTGATGTGGGTTCTTTCCGTTTAGGGGTTAATAATTTAATTTAGTATATTTCGTTGTGGGGGGGCTTGCGGTTTAGGGGGTTAATAGGTTTATTATAGTGGCAACGGTGTCGGGGAGTGGCGGAATAGGGGTTAATAACTTTAGTATAGTGGGGGCGATGTTTGGCGGACGGCAGATTAAGGGTTAATAATATTTAAATAGTGTTTGTTATGCGGGAGTTTGGCAGTTTAGAGGTTAATAACTTTATTATAGTGGTGATGATGTTGGGGAGCTGCGGAATAGGGGTTTATAAATGTTATTAGTGGTGGTGATGTTGGGAGTGGCAGATTAGGGGTTAATAACTTTAATATAGTATTTGCGATGCGGGAGGGGCGGCGGTTTAGGAGTTAATAGGTAGTTTATGGGTGTTAGTGTACTTTGTAAGAGTTTAGTTCTGAGTTTATGTAATAGTTTTGTTGCGTACAACTCATAACTACTGCTCTCAGATGACGTACGGAACTTGTCATTATAGGGTGTAACGCAAGCTTTTTAGCCTCACCGCAAAACTCATAATGGCAGCGCTATGAAAGTACCATGAAAAAAAACGTCATTTTTACGAGTGTGAGGACTGACGTTGCATTACAGGCTAAAAGACTTGCGGTACAGCTATACCGACAAGACTTGTAATAGCTGAGTTGCTGTTTTAAACGCTGAAATGACTATTTTTTCAGAGTTAAAACACGAACTCACAACTCGTAATCTACATGTTTGTTAGTACAGTTTAAGCAGGTTTTCAAGTCAATAACAATTAAGGAATGCACCTCTTGAAAGCAAAATGGAATCCATGATTATCGTCTCATTTTTTGTGGCTAATTAGGGACAGATTTAAATAAATATGTGCTCTAAGATAACCAATAACTGTGTAGAATGTTGCAGGATCAGAACCAGTGCACTCAGCCTCTCTGGAACTGGAACTTGTAACATTTTCAGATGTATATATTTTACAAAGTATATTGCAATGCAGTTTTATTTTTCTTAAAGGGACAGTCTAGTAAAAATTAAACGTTCAGGATTCAAATAGGGCATTCAATTTTGGACAACTTTTCAATTTACTTTTATCATCAAATTTGCCTTTTTCTCTTTGTATTCTTTGTAGAAAGCTAAATCTAGTTAGGCTCAAACTGATTTCTAAACCGTTGAAAACTGTCTTTTATCTCAATTCATTGTCAAAAGAACTGAGATAAGAGTCAGTCTGTAGAGGCTTAGATTCAAGGTAATCACAGAGGTAAAAAGTATTTTAATATAACAGAGTTGGTTATGGAAAACTGGTGAATGGGTAATAAAGGGATTATCTATATTTTTAAACAATAACAAGTTTTAAGTAGACTGTCGCTTTAATATAAAATGTTACAGGGAAACAAAATGATAAGCCCAATATCCCATTTTAAAGGACACTCAAGTCAAAATGTTTATTTCATGATTCAGATAAAGCACACCAATTCACTGATATTATAAAATTCTACACAATATTTTTATATGCACACTTTCTGAGGCACCAGCTCCTACTGAGCATGTGTAAGAGTTCACAGTGTATAAGTTTATGAGTCTGTGATTTGCTAATGGCTGTCAGATGAAACAGGGAGCGGCAAAAAAAAGAAATTTCAGATTTAACAAAACAGATCTGTTCACTAGAAATTGAAAGTAAGTGCTATTGCAGTACCTCTTTACTAAGTATTGGTTGATTATGCAATTCTACTGTATTTAATGGTCCTTTAAAATTAAAAAAAAATCTTCCCTTCCCTATATTCCCTATATTAAACTAGCGACTACTTTAGTCAGCATATTTTTTGTAATGTTTTCATTAGATACAGTAAACTTTCTGAGGTTAAATAAAATTGTATCTGTGGGATAGGTACTGACCTTTCTTGGAATGCCAGGCTTATGATAAACACAAATTACAAATTAAGGCAAAGGGGCCTATCTATCAAGCTCCGGATGGAGCTTAACGACCCGTAACGACTCCATAACCCTGTCCACCTGCTCTGAGCAGGCGGACAGGAATCGCCGCAAGTCAACCTGATCGAATATGATCGTGTTGATTGACACCCCCCCTGCTGGCCGCGAATTTGCAGGGGGCGGCGTTGCACCAGCAGCTCTTGGGGTCAGAAAGTCTCTAAGACTACTATCCAATTCTCTAGTAACTGATTGGACAAGTGAGACATAGGGATAAATGTATTAAGCAGCATAAGATTCTTTTGACCCCTTGCATGGGTAGGCTCCCACATGCAAGCAGCAGTTCTCAGACCACTGCTTCTTACACTTTCTGCCACCTCAAGGTGGCCAATTGAAATCACTTTTTGTTTGCAGTGATTGAGAGTTACTTGAGTTTGTAATAGTACATATGGGCAGCAGGCGTACCGGCTCCACTGCCGTTAATTTTGAAGCCTTGCAGACATATTCTCAAGTTGAGAACTTTGTCCACATGGACTTTAATATATGGGCCCATAAAGCCCAGGTTAACTCCTGTCTTTAAAGAATATTTCATGACTGTATAGTGTGTTTCCAGAGGTGTGACTATCAAGACTAGGACCTTATCTGAAGGACGCAAAAGTGAAAGGATAAACCTGAAAGGGAAAGTGTAACTCATAGAGGGAGTCATGGAATGTATTGCCACCTCCTCAAAGCATTCAGTTGATTGGAACACAAGTAGTTTCATATCTTACTCTAAAGATTTACTAGTGCAGAACAGATGTAGTTGATAGATTAGTCACAACATGATCTTTTATTTTAACATATATGAGGTACCTAAATGGATAACAGAATCCAGCGTCAGGTATCTTTATATTTGCTCTAAAATATAGCCTTGACTTAATACTACCACAATAAGGCATGTAGGTGTAATGTGTAACAGCGGGATAAGTATATCCCCAGGATGGAATTTAAAGATGGGTAATATTAGCCAAAGAAATGGACTCAAATGACAGACATAAGTAGATACACCACCTTGTTCTTTGGGGGACGATTTATTAAGGGCGGAATGGCCCTCAATGCACCTGTTTCCACGCAAACCTTCAGGCTCGCTGGAAACAGGAGTTAAGAAGCAGCTCCTTAACTCATACGCCTCCTCTGAGGCTGCAAACATCAATCCGCCCAAGCATGTACGATCGGGTTGATTGACACCCCGAATCTGCAGGAGGCAGCATTGCACAAGCAGTTCACCCAGAACTGCTTGTGCAATGTTAAATGCCGCAGCGTATGCTGTCTGCATTCAGCGATGTCTGGTGGACATGATCCGCTACATCGCATCATGGCCTCCAGACATTGGTAAATCAGCCCCTTAGTCTAGTTCAGGGCTTAGAGGATCTTTTTCTTTAGCAACATAATGGAAAAAGTATCAGTAAAGGAACAAATCACCATTTGATGGAGCAGCCTAGTAAAAGAACGAAGTTTAATTCAGAATTCCATCTCAGGTTGTGCCATTGTTACATTACATTAGGTAGAAAGGCTTCATCTGTAACCCTGCGTAATATTTGCTTAACTCTTTAAGTCTCCAGGTGTTTGCTGAACTCTGGAATTGCTCCTAGGTGCACTCAGCCTCTCTAGCATTTCAGGCAGCTGCCTGACCTCATTGCTGTTTCAACTCTCCTTCTCATGCATGTGTGTGAGAGCTATAGGTATTTAAAGGAACATGATGTTACAGGCTTCTAATGTTAACTTTCCTTCATGAAGTGCATTTGAAAATGTGTAGCCATATACTCTAGATCCAGTGCAAAATGCATTCCTTGTTCAAACTCATGTTCAATTGCAAAATGTCTTAGAGCTATTTGCAGTTCCCAGGTGAATTTCTTGAGTTGACTCCTGTTTCAGTACAAACTTTATCTCCAGTATAAATGGTAGACCTAGCCCCTAGTTTTTTATCTGCAGCTCCTGTTTGATTGCTAAACCAAGTCTAGTCTCCATAGCGCATCCATTAACTTTAATGGCTGGGTTTGACTTATTATTATTATTATTATTATCAGGTATTTGTAGAGCGCCAACAGACTTATTGATTCTATAGTAGCTGCAAAGTGTAAAGGTGCTTTTTGCAGGCATATTCCTGACTGGATCTGTGAATCTTTATGATGTCTGGAATTTGACTTTGGATCATCAGCCAGGCCCTAAAACATTGAAGTAAATAAAACAATATTTTGGAAGCTATAGGGGACTGGCAGACAACAAGCTTGACAAATGTATGTTAAAAACAAACTGACATTAAAGGGACGGTCTACAATATAAGGTTTGTTTTTTTAAAAGATAGATAATCCCTTTATTACCCATTCCCCAGTTTTGCATAACCAACACAGTTATATTAATATACTTTCAGGTAGATTACGAGTTGTGTGTTCATCTTTTAACTCTGAAAAAATGGTAATTTTCAGCGTTAAAACAGCCACCGCAGCCATTACAAGTCATGTTAGTTAGCTGTATCCGCAAGCCTTTTAGCCTGTAACGCAACGTCAGTCCCCCACTCGTAAAAATTAGGTTTTTTCATGGGGACTTCCATAGCGCAGCCATTACAAGTTTTGCGGTGAGGCTAAAAAGCTTGCGTTCCCGCCTATACCGACAAGATCCGTAACACCATCTAAAACCAGTATTTATGAGGTTTACGCTACAAAACTATACAAAAAACTCATAACTAAAGTGTCAAAAAGTACCCTAAACACCCATAAACTACCTATTAACCCCTACCGCATTGCAAACACTATATTAAATGTATTAACCCCTAATCTGCCGCTCCCGACATCGCCACCACTAAGAACATTTATTTACCCCTATTCTGCCGCTCCTCAACATCGCCACCACTATAATAAAGTTATTAACCCCAACACCACCCACCCTCCCGCATCGCAAACACTATTTAAATTTAGTAAAAAAGAAGACAGCGTCTCATATTGCAAGTAGGTTCCAACAGTAATGGGTCACAGTGAGAAAATAACAAGTGGTAATATACCACAAAGATATTGGCACCTTTGTTGAAAGAAGTGCAAATGAGCAGACTGACATTTAAAACAGCAGTCAGTACGCTGGAGCCGAATGAAATCAAGATTCCTGGATGGGCCGCTGTGGACTCTCCTCCGTGAGTAAAAGCAGGATCCTCTAGTGTTGTGCTGTATAGGAAAACAGCAAGCGATTGGTCTCTGCGTATAATAAACACTGGAGACAGGAGTGTTTGAAGAGCAGTCCTCCAAATAATCGGAGAAATGGCACTGTCTAAAAATGACAGATAAAACTTGGCAGGCAGAATAAAAAGCAAATAATGCTGTAGTAAATAAGTTAAAAAACACTTTAATTATGAGAGCTTACGACGCGTTTCTCGGCCACAAGCTCATGGCCGTTTCATCAGGTAAAATATATTACACATGTGGTTACAAAGAACATTTAAAAAGCCTGCCAAGATGTTTGATTGGTCATAATCTAACCAATCCCAAAGCGGTATCGTTTGAAAAGTAACAATATTTGAACACATCGTATATAGTTAGCAAAGTGAATAAGTTACAATACCAACTGATGTATCTATATACATATAACAAAGATTCTGCGATCCTAAATAGTATGTGTTTTGATCTGAAAATACTGAATGGGAATATTGTCGACATATATATATATATATATATATATATATATATATATATATAAAACCAAAAATGTATGTGATTCTAAATAAAATGCATTTGATCTGAAGAATGAATCCAAATCTTTTCTCTGAAGGTGATCTATAAAGAATAAGATATGAAAGCAATAAAAAATGTGTAAAAAATTTAAAAAATAAAAATAAATAAAAATGGGGGAAGTATTTTTCTTCCTGTCCATAGGATTTCTAAATATAACGGTGAGTTAGTTGAAAGCCATATGTGAGTATGCCAGAAGCCAGTAACAGCGGTACTTCGCCTGTCACATGACATATTTCTCACATATGTCCTAAATCCAAATATATACAACTACTAATATATAATAAAAACAATGAACTACGAAGAAGTCTTAAGTTGGAAAATGTGCCAAGGGACATGAAGGAACCACCATTCATTGTTATGTAATATTAGTGGATAGTAATGGAAACCTGACAGCATGCGCCGCTATAATAGTATGGTAGTATCTGGTTTTGGGTCATGAACAATAGTGTACACCTGATACTCGATTCCGTAAGTGTAGCATGGACAAAGAATAATGCCACATGATACTGGAATGTATTTGAATGTCCCACAGGGAAAAAGGTGATTTTTGATTGAAAATTGAAAAGGGTAGAAATATTGATTTGGAAACTGGATTTAAGGGGGGGGGTGGGGGAATGTGGAGGTGATGATGCTGGTGTTTGAGATAAGCATGAACTGCTAAAACTATAATGTATAAGTAAAAAGGCCAATAAGTGGGAATATTTTAAGGTGTTTTAATTAAATGCTGCTAGATCTAAATTGGGAATTGAGACCAAATGGGTGTAGGGTTTTTAATTTGTGGATCCAAAAAGTTTCACGGGATTCCTTAACTGAATAATTATATTGTAGTCTGTGGAAGGTGGAATATAATCGATAGGGTAAAATTTGAAAATGTCGAAATTTCCCTTATGCTTGTTTAAGCAATGTTCGGGAATGCTATGCTTTATCTTCTTTTTGGTACAGTTTTTACAGTTACGCCAATGTTCCCCCCAGCGTACCTTGGCTTTCCTGGAGGTGCGGCCTACGTACTGAATCCCACAGCAGCACTCCAGAACATATACTACATAGACTGAACTACAATTCATAAATCTACTGATAGTAAAAACTTCTCCACTAACAAATGATTGAAAGGTCTTTTTCCCAGATGTTATGACTTTGCATGTATTGCACTTCTTTTGTCCACATTTGTAAACTCCTATTCTATCCAAAAAAGAGGGCATAGTTTTCTGCTTTGTCGTCAGTTGTGAGTTGCATGACGTGTGTTTAACCTTTTTGCTCGGTGCCAGTTTACTCCTAAGTGTCAGTGCTCTAGTATATACAATCTTTGGATGGTCCTCCCACAAGTGTTTTTAAAACCGGGTCTTTCCTAATGATATGCCAATGTTTGTTGATCGGCTCCCTGTATCTGTGTATAGTTGGAGTTATATTGAGTTATGAACAAAGGATCTGAGGAATAATTTTCATCTTTGTTTTTAGTTAGTTTGTTTTTATTCATAGTTTGTCTCTATCTAGGTCTCTAACTTTATTAAGACAGTTGTCTAGAAGATCAGGAGGATAACCCTTCTCAACCGCATCTTTTCATATATTATTATGACTCTGTTGTTCAAAGAGAGTCATATCTGAACATTACGTTTGATCCTTTCAAATTGACTGTATGGAATGTTGTGTAACATTTCTTGTGATGATTGCTTGTATAATCTAAATAACTGTTGTTATCAACTTTTAAAAAAATGTTTTTGAACTGAGATTGCCATCTGTGTCCCCAGCTTAAAGTAAGATCTAAAAAGTCTATTGTTTCTGAATTGATATTGGCTGTGAAAGTCAGGCCCATGTCATTCTTAATTAAGGATTCTGTAAGACTGTGTGCTGATGTTAGGTCGCCCCTCAAAATGAAAAATCAAATCATCATGTACGGCCATAGTACACCAGACTCGCCCCGCTGAGGAGTTGTAAATATATGATTCCTCAAAACGCCCATAAACAAATTGGCGAAGCTGGGGGCGAATCTGGTGCCCATGGCCGTACCCTTGATCTGTAAATAATAAACATCCTGATAAATAAAATAATTATGTTTGAGAAAACTCGATGCATTCTAAAATAAATTCTTCTGTATTTCAGGCATGAATAAATCCCGGTTCAAAAAAACTGAAGTGGTTAGTAAACCCAAAATGTGTGCTATATTTGTATATAATGCACTGACGTCACATGAAATCCAAATTTAGAATCTTATTTAAAAGATCTGTACCATCTTTAAATATGATTTCAAACCTAAAACAATATTTCTGTAAAATAATATCAACATAATATGATAGATTGTAAGTAAGGTTGTCAATGCCAGCAATAATAGGGGCGACCTGGAGGATTAGATAAGCTTTTATGAATTTTTGGTAAGTGGTAATAGTGGGCCACATTCGGATTACTGACTTTCAAAAATCTATGTTCATCTTTATTACGAATGTAGTTTGTGACTCCTTTATTGATTAAAGATTGATATAATGTGAGAAATTGTGTAGTGGATTGTAAGATAGAACCTTTATAGTTATTCTGTGCTCCTTCAAGAATCCTATTCTGGCCTCTTGGAGGTACTCTGTTAGATCTTGAACAATGATGCCTCCCCCCTTATCGGCATCACAAATTATTATATCTGGATTGTTGGCAAGGGACCTGGATAGCTGTTTTCTCACTCTGTCTTTTGAAGAAATTCTTTTTAGAGTTTTTATTTTTATTTTTTCGAAGTCCTCCCAGAACTAAGTTCTGGAAAACCACTATATAATGATTCTGTCCAGGGGGGGAAGAAGATGATTTTGTTTCACGATTAGTATGTATTTATGCCTTCATATAATGTGTTGAGAAATCATCCACAGTACTTATATATAATAGGCAATTATTTCATAATTCCATAGCTATCTGTGAGGATAGAAACATGTATTTTCTTCCTCTAAATTGTGTTTTCTAATGTTCTTTTGTGCAAAGTCATTTCTGGAGTGCTAGTTTTCTGGTAAGCGGTTAAGGTCAACGAAAGGTTAAAATGATTGTGTGGGTTAGGTGGACAAAAGGAAGACCCTGTTTTAAAACTTTCTTTTCATTAGTAGTTAGGTTGTGGAGGATAGATTGTAAATACCCTTTTCTAGTTCTTTTGATCTTTTTCCCTTGGCGGTAAGGCCTCTACCTCTGGACCCTCTTGTCTGTATGGAATGGTCTTTTTTTGGAATTTTGTTCGTCTGGGTTTTTTTTTTCTGATGTGGGGCTTTCCCTAAAAAAGGAGATGTGGTTGTGGTGTTGGAGTTAGTTCTAATATGCCTCTCTGGAAAAACATTTTCATCTGATGTGGAGGCTAATGGAAAAAACCTATATTGTAATGGGAGTTGTTATAAGAGGTTTTTTTGTAATGATCCTGATCTCCAGTTCTAGATGAACTATATGATCTATGTTCTGGGTAATTAGACCTTTTTTCTTGAAATCTATAATTATTATTAAAATCTTGTTCTCTTTGATTGGATCTGTGAGTTCTAGGTGTCTCATAATTTCTATTGTAATTGTCTCGTCTATGATATCGATCATATTGGTTAGAATTCTCAGAATATTGTTGTCTGTCCCATGTGTCATTTCTATTTCTATCTGTTCAAATCTATTGTAGCGAGATTGGTTATTCCATGATTCCTGTCTGGTTTGTTGGTATTGCTGATGGTGATATGGTTGTTCACGTTTTTCTGGTCTCATTTGATAGTGTCGGTTTTCGGAATGGTGGTAGTTAGAATAAGAGTGTGTATGTTCTTGTCTCCTGGGTTGTCTGTAATTAGGGCGATGTGTAGACCTATGTTTGTTGTCTGTGTAATCATTCCCTTGATTGGTGTAATTGTTATGTGCTGTGTAATTGTTCCCTTGGTTATTGTGGTTGTTTTAATTGGTCGTGTCCTCCCCCTGTCCCCTGACCCATTCTCAGAGGTCTCCCACATTTCTTCTAGAGATAATTGTGTTGGCCTATTATAGGTATAGACTTGATTTTTTAGATAGTCATTATTATCTCTCTCTTAATTTCCTTTTTTTTTAGATAAAACTAGATCCTCCTGAAATTTTTCAGTACGTTCATACATTCTCTTTAAAATCGTCATAATCTGGATTCTCCAAGTATTAGTAAATCAGCTTGGATTTTTTCAATATTTTCGCTACATTTATCTGATAGGAGGCGTCTGTGTTCTATCAGGATTTTCATCGGATCAAATTCACAATCATTCAAAATCTTGTACCATTTTTTCAAGGAGTTTCAGTGTCCTCCCTTGAAAGAACAGTGCTTGAGAACACGTAGGCCCCTAGGGATCTGTTTGATTTCTAGATATTTTTCTAGAGTGGTAAGATCCCACCAATGCGGTGTTCTTTAAGTATTTCATCTTCTAAAGCACTGAAAAAGATCATCATACATAGAGTTGTGTTGGGGTCTTGTTTCCATGGTATTAGAATTTGATTGGCCTAATAGGTTAAGGTGGATCTTTTTATTTCTTTCCTCTCTAGATGGCATTTTAAAGGCTGATCTGGAGATATTATAGAATTTTGGTTTCAAGCAAGTGTTTAATCAATCTGTGTGTTATATAGGGTAACAAATACCAAAAAATGGACAAAAAAACACCAACAAATAGGCCTGCACTGCTATGTGTGATCAAAGAGCCAAAGTGAAAAAATACCAATTGACGAATTGGTAATAGCATGCGCCTAATGCGTTTCTGGAAGTATAATATTTTTCCACAACTAATATGAGTATTTAATTCATTCTCATACCCCACATCCATTATTTTTTCACACCACCCCTCATATAATTTGCATTTTTTTCACATTTTTTTTTACACCAGAAACGCATCAGGCGCATGCTATTACCAATTCGTCAATTGGTATTTTTTTCTCTTGCACTTGATCACGCATAGCAGTGCAGCCTATTTGTTGGTGTTTTTTGTCCATTTTTTGGTACTTTGTTACCCTATATAACACACAGATTAGATTAAACCCTTGCTTAAACCAAGATTCTATAATATCTCCAGATCAGCCTTTAAAATGCAATCTAGAGAGGAAAGAATAAAAAAAAAGATCCACCTTTAACCTATTAGGCCCAATCAAATTCTAATACCATGGAACCAGACCCCAACACAACTCTATCTATGAAGGATCTTTTTCATGCTTAGAAGATGAAATACTTAAAGAAACACCGCCATTGGGTGGGATCTCACCACTCCTAGAAAAATATCTAGAAATCAAACAGATCCCTAGGGCATACGTGTTCTCAAGCACTGTTCTTTCAAGGAGGACACTGAACTCCTTAAAAAATGGTACAAGAATTTTGAATGATTGTGCATTTTGATCTGATGAAAATCCCTGATAGAAAACAGACGCCTCCTATCGGATAAATGTAGCGAAAATATTGAAAAAATCCAAGCTGATTTAACTAAATACTTGGAGAATCCAGATTATGAACGGCTTTTAAAGAGAATGTATGAACGTACTAACAAATTTCAAGAGGATCTAGTTTTATCTAAAAAAAAGAAATTAGAGAGAGATAATAATGACTATCTAAAAAATCAAGTCTATACCTATAATAGGCCAACACAATTAGACCTCTGAGAATGTGTCAGGGGACAGGGAGACACGACCATTAAAAAACAACCACAATAACCAAGGGAACAATTACACAGCACATAACAATTACACCAATCAAGGGAATGATTACACAGACAACAAACATAGGTCTACACATCGCCCTAATTACAGACAACCCAGGAGACAAGAACATACACACTCTTATTCTAACTACCACCATTCCGAAAACAGACACTATCAAATGAGACCAGAAAAACGTGAACAACCATATCACCATCAGCAATACCAACAAACCAGACAGGAATCATGGAATAACCAATCTCGCTACAATAGATTGAACAGAATAGAAATAGAAATGACACATAGGGACAGACAACACACTATTAATAGAATTTTAACCAATATGATCGATATCATAGACGAGACAATTACAATAGAAATTATGAGACACTCGAAACTCACAGATCCCAATCAAAGAGAACAAGATTTTATTAATAATTATAGAATTCAAGAAAAATGGGTCTAATTACCCAGAACATAGATCATATAGTTCATCCTAGAACTGGAGATCAGGATCATTACAAAAAAACCTCTTATAACAACTCCCATTACAATAATAGGTTTTTCCCATTAGCCTCCATCAGATGAAAATGTTTTTCCAGAGAGGCATATTAGAATAACTCCAACTCACCACAACCACATCTCCTTTTTTAGGGAAAGCCCCCACATCAGAAAAAAACCCCCCCAGACGAACAAAATTCCAAAAAAAAGACCATTCCATAAGACCAAGAGGGTCCAGAGGTAGAGGCCTTACCGCCAAGGAAAAAGAATCAAAAGAACTAGAAAAGGGTATTTACAATCTATCCTCCCACAACCTAACTACTAATGAAAAGAAAGTTTCTAAAACAGGGGTCTTTCCTTTTGTCCACCTATGCCACACAATCATTTTAACCTTTTTCGTTGACCTTAATCGCTTTACCAGAAACTAGCACTCCAGAAATACTTTGCACAAAAGAACATTAGAAAACAACAATATTAGAGGAAGAAAATACAGTTTGTATCTCACAGATACTATGGATTATGGAAATAATGTGCCTATTATATATAGTACTGTGGATTGATTTCACAACACATTTATATGAAGGCATAATACCTACTAATGTGAAAACAAAATCATCTTTCTCCCCCCTGGACAGAATCATTATATAGAGAGTTTTCTAGAACTTAGTTCTGGAGGACTTCGAAAAAATAAAAAGGAAAAACTCTAAAAAGAATTTCTTCAAAAGACAGAGTGAGGAAAACAGCTATCCAGTCACTTGCCAACAATCCAGATATAATAATTTGTGATGCCGATAAGGGGGGGAGGCATCATTGTTCAAGATCTAACAGAGTACCTCCAAGAGGCAGATAGGATTCCTTAAGGACACAGAATACTATAAAGTTCTATCTTACAATCCCACTACACAATTTCTCACATTATATCAATCTTTAATCAATAAAGGAGTCACAAACAACATTTCCTTAATAAAGATGAACATAGATTTTTGAAAGTCATGTAATCCGAGTGTGGCCCACTATTACCACTTACCAAAAAAATTCATAAAAGCTTATCTAATCCTCCAGGTCGCCCCCATTTATTATTGCTGGCATTGACAACCTTACTTACAATCTATCTATATATGTTGATATTATTTTACAGAAATATGTTTTAGGTTTGAAATCATAATATTAAAGACGGTACAGATTCTTTTAAATAAGATTCAAAATTTCAAAAAACACAGGTGACCTCATATGGATTTCATGTGACGTCAGTGCATTATATTCAAATATAGCACACAATTTGGGTTACTAACCACTTCAGTTTTTTTGACCGTGATTTATTCATGCCTGAAATTACAGAAAGAATTTATTTTAGAATGCATCGAGTTTATTCTCAAACATAATTATTTTATTTATCAGGATTGTTTATTATTTACAGATCAAGGGTACGGCCATGGGCACAGATTCGCCCCCCCAGCCTCGCCAATTTGTTTATGGCGTTTTTGAGGAATCATATATTTACAACTCCTCAGCCGGGGCGAGTCTGGTGTACTATGGCCGCTACCATTGATGATTTGATTTTTCATTTGGAGGGGGGCGACCTAACAACAGCACACATCTTTACAGAATCCTTAAATAGAATGACATGGGCCCTGACTTTTCACAGCCAATATCAATTCAGAAACAATAGGACTTTTTAGACCTTACTTTAAGCTGGACACAGATGCAATCTCAGTTCAAAAACATTTTTTTAAAAGTCGATAACAACAGTTATTTAGATTATACAAGCAATCGTCACAATAAATGGGTTACACAACATTCCATACAGTCAATTTGAAAGGATCAACGTAATTGTTCAGATATGACTCTCTTTGAACAACAGAGTCATATAATATATGAAATAATTCGTTGAGAAGGGTTATCCTCCTGATCTTCTAGACAACTGTCTTAATAAAGTTAGAGACCTAGATAGAGACAAACTATTGAATAAAAACAAACTACTAAAAACAAAGATGAAAATTATTCCTCAGAACCTTTGTTCATACTCAATATAACTCAACAATACACAGTTACAGGGAGCCATCAACAAACCTTGGCATATCATTAGGAAAGACCAGGTTTTAAAAACACTTGTGGGAGACCATACCAAGATTGTATATACTAGAGCACCGACACTTAGGAGTAAACATGGCACCGAGCAAAAAGGTTTAAACACACGTCATGCAACTCACAACTGACGACAAAGCAGAAACTAAGCCCTCTTTTTTGGATAGAATAGGAGTTTACAAATGTGGACAAAAGAAGTGCAATACATGCAAAGTCATAACATCGGGAAAAAGACCTTTCAATCATTTGTTTAGTGGAGAAGTTTTTACTATCAGTAGAATTTATGAATTGAATTCAGTCTATGTAGTAGTATGTTCTGGAGTGCTGCTGTGGGAATTCAGTATGTAGGCAGCACCACCAGGAAAGCCAAGGTACGCTGGGGGGAACATTGGCGTCACTGTAAAAACTGTACCAAAAGAAGATAAAGCATAGCATTCCCGAACATTGCTTTAAACAAGCATAAGGGAAATTTCAACATTTTCAAATTTTACCCTATCGATTATATTCCACCTTCCACAGACTACAATAGAATTATTCAGTTAAGGATCCGTGAAACTTTTGAGATCCACAAATAAAAACCCCCTACACCCATTTGGTCTCAATTCCAATTTAGGATCTAGCAGCATTTAATTAAAACACCTACAATATTCCCACTTATTGGCCTTTTTACTTATACATTATAGTTTTAGCAGTTCATGCTTATTCTCAAACACCCAGCATCATCACTCCAATCACTACCTACCTAACGCATCACTATTTCCAGTTTTACCCTCCCCACATTTCCATCCCCCCCACCTTATATCCAGTTTCCAAATCAATATTTCTACCCTTTTCGAATTTTCAATCAAAAATCACACTTTTTTCCCTGGGACTTCAAATACATTCCAGTATCATGTGGCATTAATTCTTGTCCCATGCTACACTTTCGGAATCTAGTATCAGGTGTAACTATTGTTCATGACCCAAAACCAGATACTACATACTCTTATAGCGGTGCAATGCTGTCAGGATTTCCATTAATATCCACATAATATTAACATAACAATGAATGGTGGTTCCCTTCAGTGACCCTGGGCACATTTTCCAACTTAAGACTTCTTCGTAGCTTCATTGTTTTTATTATATATTAGTAGTTGTATATATTTGGATTTAGGACATATGTGAGAAATATGTCATGTGACAGGCGAAGCGTACCGCTGTTACTGGCTTCTGGCATACCACATATGGCTTTCAACTAACTCACCGTTATATTTAGAAATCCTATGGACAGAAGAAAAATACTTCCCCATTTTTATTTTATTTTTATTTTTTACATTTTTTACACATTTTTTATTGCTTTCATATCTTATTCCTTTATAGATCACCTTCAGAAGAAAGATTTGGATTCATTCTTCAGATCCAAATGCATTTTATTTAGAATCACATACATCTTTTGGTTTTATATATATTATATATATATATATATATGTCCGACAATATTCACATTCAGTATTTTTCAGATCAAACACATACTATTAGGATCGCAGAATCTTTGTTATATGTATATAGATACATCAGTTGGTATTGTAACTTATTCACTTTGCTAACTATATACTATGTGTTCAAATATTGTTACTTTTCAAAGATACCGCTTTGGGATTGGTTATATTATGACCAATCAAACCATCTTGGCAGGCTTTTAAATGTTCTTTGTAACCACATGTGTAATATATTTTTCCTGATGAAACGGCCAGGAGCTTGTGGCCGAGAAAACGCGTCCTAAGCTCTCTAATAAAGTGTTTTTAACTTTATTTACTACCGCATTATTTGCTTTTATTCTGCCTGCCAGGTTTTATCTGTCATTTTTAGACAGTGCCATTTCTCCGATTATTTGGAGACTGCTCTTCAAACACTCCTGTCTCCCAGTGTTTATTATACGCAGAGACCAATCGCTTGCTGTTTGCCTATACAGCACAACACTAGAGGATCTGCTTTTACTCACGGAGGAGAGTCCACAGCGGCCCATCCAGGAATCTTGATTTAATTCAGCTCCAGCGTACTGACTGCTGATTTAAATGTCAGTCTGCTCATTTGCACCTCTTTCAACAAACGGTGCCAATATCTTGGTGAGGTATATTACCACTTTTATTTATTATCTCACTGTGACCCCTTACTGTTGGAAACCTACTTGCACTATGAGGCGATGTCTTTCTTTTTACTATTTCTAGAGACTGGTGTTTTGATCAGACATATCAAAGACTAGCCTGCCTGCTGTATCGTGAATCCTTCCGGCTCCGAACATTTCAACTGCGATATGGACTTCAAAACCCTGTTTTCAGAGACACTAATACTTGTTGGCATCACTCCTCCAGCACTTCAACTTATGCGGACTCTATTACGATAAGCGATTTTTTCTTTACAAATAATTGTTTGATCACAAGTATATTTATTTAATATATTTTTTTGTTTTTTATATATATAATATATATATTTTTTCTTTTTTTGCAAATGATTGAATCACCGCAGCTTTTGAATTTTATACACGCTTCACATTGGTATTTTCTCCTTTACTCTTTTGCACATGACATATTATTATTATTGTCCAGCAAACGTTCATCTACACCACTCTATAATATTTTTTTCCACAACTAATATGAGTATTTAATTCATTCTCATACCACATCCATTATTTTTGTCACACACACCCCTCATATCATTTGCATTTTTTTCACATTTATTTTTAAACCAGAAACAGCATTAGGCCGCATGCTATTACCAATTCGTCAATTGGTATTTTTTCACAATTTAAATTTTATTAACTCCCTAATCTTCCGCCCGCCCACATCACCCCACCTTTACTAAAGTTATTTACCCCCTACACCCGCCGCCACTATAATAAACTATTAACCCTCTAAACCGCCAAGCCCCACCACCACAAAATATACTAAATTAACTATTAACCCCTAAACCAAACCCCCCCCCACATCGCAATAACTAATTTAAACTAGTAACCCATAAACCCTAACGCCCCCTAACTTTATATTTAAAAACATAATTATGTAAGAAGCTTACCTGAAAATCCATTTCTTTCATATTGGCACGAGTCCATGAGCTAGTGACGTATGGGATATACAATCCTACTAGGAGGGGCAAAGTTTCCCAAACCTCAAAATGCCTATAAATACACCCCTCACCACACCCATATATTCAGTATAATGAATAGCCAAGCAGTGGGGTGATAAAGAAGGGAGTAGAAAGCATCAACAAAGAAATTTGGAAATTAATTGTGCTTTATACAAAAAATCATAACCACCATAAAAAGGGTGGGCCTCATGGACTCCTGCCAATATGAAAGAAATGAATTTATCAGGTAAGTTCTTACATAAATTATGCTTTCTTTCATGTAATTTGCAAGAGTCCATGAGCTAGTGACGTATGGGATAGCAATACCCAAGATGTGGAACTCCACACAAGAGTCACTGGAGGGGAGGGATAAAAATAAAAACAGCCATTCTCCGCTGGAAAAAATTAACCCAACCCAAAAAAATAATTTTATTCTCATAAATGAAAGAAAAAAACTTAAATCAAAAGCAGAAGAGTCAAACTGAAACAGCTGCCTGAAGAACTTTTCTACCAAAAACGCTTCTGACGAAGCAAATACATAAAAACGGTAGAATTTAGTAAATGTATGCAAAGAGGAACAAGTTCCGCTTTGCAAATCTGATCAACTGAAGCTTCATTCTTAAGGCCCACAAAGAGGGAGACTGATATAGTAGAATGAGCTGTAATTCTCTGAGGCGGGGCCTGACCCGACTCCAAATAAGCTTGATGAATCAAAAGTTTTCAACCAAGAAGCCAAGAAATAGCAGAAGCCTTTCTGACCTTTCCTAGGACCAGAAAATAAAAACAAATAGACTGCAAGGTCTTCCTGAAATCTTTAGTAGCTTCCACATAATATTTCTAACGCTTACCACATCCAAGAATGTAAGTATCTTTCCAAAGAATTCATAGGATTTAGGACACAAGGAAGGGACAACAATTTCACTATTAAATGTTGTTAGAATCACAACCTTAGGTAAAAAATGAAAAGAAGTCTGCAAAACTGCCTTATCCTGATGAAAAATCAGAAAAGGAGACTCACAAGAAGAGCAGATAGCTCAGAAACTCTTCTAGCAGAAGAGATAGCCAAAAGGAACAACACTTTCCAAGAAAGTAGTTTAATGTCCAAAGAATGCAATAGGCTCAAATGGAGGAGCCTGTAAAACCCTACAGAACCAAATTAAGACTCCAAGGAGGAGAAAGTGATTAATGACAGGCTTAATACGAACTAAAGACTGTACAAAACTGTGAATCTCAGGAAGTATAGCAATCTTTCTGTGAAATAAAACAAAAAGAGCAGAGATTTGTCCCTTCAAGAACTTGCAGACAAACCCCTTATCCAAACCATCCTGAAGGAAACTGTAAAAATTCTAGGAATTCTAAAATAATGCAAGCGACTTTTATGAGAAGAACACAATGAAATAGTAGTCTTCCAAACTCCTATAATAAATCTTTCTAGAGACAGATTACGAGCTTGTAACAGTATTACTCACTGAGTCAGAGAAACCTCTATGACTTAGTACTAAGCGCTTCAATTTCCATACCTTCAAATTTAATGATTTGAGATCCTGATGGAAAAATGGACCTTGAGACAGTAGGTCTGGCCTTAACGGAAGTGGCCAAGGCTAGCAACTGGACATCCGAACCAGATCCGCATTCCCAAACCTGTGTGGCCATGCTGGAGCCCACCAGCAACACAAATGATTGTTCCATGATGATTTTGGAGATCACTCTTGAAAGGAGAACTAGAGGCGGAGGAAAAGGTAAGCAGGATGATATACACCAAGGAAGTGTCAGTGCAATCCACTGCTTCGCCTGAACATCCCTGGACTGACAGGTAATCTGGGAAGTTTTCTTGTTTAGATGAGAGGCCATGAGATCTATCTCGTGAGACCCCACATCTGAATAAATCTGAGAAAACCATCTGGATGGAGAGACCACTCCCCTGGATGTAAAGTCCTGACGGCTGAGATAATCGGTCCCTCCCAATTGTCTACACCTAGGATATACACCACAGAGATTAGACAGGAGCTGGATTCTTCCCCAGCAAGTATCCGAGATACTTCTTTCATAGCTTGGGGGACTATGAGTCCCACCCTGATGATTGACATATGCCACTGTTTTGATGTTGTCCTGTCTGAAAACAAATGAACGGTTCTCTCTTTAACAGAAGGAAAAAACTGAAGAGCTCTGAGAATTGCACGGAGTTCTAAAATATTTATTGGTAATCTCGCCTCTTGAGATTTCCAAACCCCTTGTGCTGTCAGAGATCCCCAAACAGCTCCCCAATCTGAAAGACTCGCATCTGTTGTGATCACAGTCCAAGTTGGCTGAACAAAAGAATCCCTTTGAACTGAACAATGGTGATCTATCCACCACATCTGAGAGTGTCGTACATTGGGATTTAAGGATATTAATTGTGATATCTTTGTATAATCCCTGCACTATTGGTTCAGCATACAAAGCTGTAGAGGTCTCATGTGAAAACGAGCAAAGGGGATCCCGTCCGATGCTGCAGTCATGAGATCTAAAACTTCCATGCACATAGTCACTGAAGGGGATGACTGAGACTGAATGTGCCGGCAGGCTGCAACCAATTTTAAACATCTCTTGTCTGTTAGAGACAGAGTCATGGACACTGAATCTATATGGAAGCCTAAAAAGGTGACCCTTGTCTGAGGATATCAAAGAACTTTTTGGTAAATTGATCCTCCAACCATGTGTCCAAAGAAACAACACTAGTTGATTTGTGTGAGATTCTGCAGAACGTAAAGACTGAGCTAGTACCAAGATATCTCCAAATAAGGAAACAACGCAATAGCCCTGTTCTCTGATTACAGAGAGTAGGGCACCTAGAACCTTTGAAAAGATTATTGGAGCTGTTGCTAGGCCAATGGAAGAGCAACAAAATTGGTAATGCTTGTCTAGAAAAAGAGAATCTCAGAACTGATAATGTTCTGGATGAATCGGAATATGAAGGTAGCATCCTGCAAGTCCTATTGTGGACAAATAATGTCCCTCGCTGAACAAAAGGCAGAATAGTCCCCTTATAGTCACCATCTTGAAAGTTGGTACTCTTACATATCGAATTCACAATTTTCAGATCCAGAACTGGTCCTGAATAAATTTTCCCTTCTTTGGGGACAATGAATAGATTTGAATAAAACCCCAAACTCGTTCCTGAAAAGGAACTGGGCATGATTACCCCTGAAAACTCCAAGTCTGAAACACCACTTCAGGAAAGCCTGAGCTTTTACTGATTTGCTGGGATACGTGAGAGAAAAATCTTCTCACGGAGGTATACTCTGAATCCTATTCGATACCCTGAGAGACAATGCTCAGGAATCCATTGATTTTGGACAGAATTTATCCAAATATCCTTGGAAAAACCTTAATCTGCCCCCTACCAGCTGAGCTAGAATGAGGGCCCGCACCCTTCATGTGGAATTAGGGGCTGACTTTGGTTTCTTAAATGGCTTGGGATTTATTCCAATTTGAGGAAGGCTTCCAATTGGAAACAGATTCTTTGGGGGAAGGATTAAGTTTTTGTTCCTTATTTTGACGAAAGGAACGAACACGGTTAGAAGCCTTAGATTTACCCTTAGGTTTTTTTTATCCTGAGGCAGAAAAACTCAATTTCAATGACAGTTGAAATAATAGAATCAAACTGAGAACCAAATAAGTTATTACCTTGAAAAGAAAGAGATAGTAATCTAGATTTAGATGTCATACTCAGCATTCCAAGATTCTAAGCCACAAGCTCTTCTAGCTAATATAGCTAAGAGAATGGATCTACCAACATCCAATTTTGATATATCAAAACTTGCATCACAAATAAAATGATTAGCATATTGCAGTAACGAGATAATGCTAGATATGTCAGAATACCAATTCTTGTTGCGTTAAATTCTCCAACCAGAAAGTTGATGCAGCCGCAACATCCAGCCAAAGAAATTGCAGGGTCTGAGAAGATGACCTGAATATAAATAGGCCTTCCTTAGATAAGATTCAAGCTTCCTATCTAAAGGATCCTTAAAGGAAGTACTATCTTCATAGGAATAGTGGTACGTTTAGCAGAGAGTAGAAATAGCCCCATAAACTTTGGGGATTTTTTCCCCAAAACTATATAGAAATTGCTGGTAAAGGATACAATTTTTTTAAACCATGAAGAAGGAATAAAAGAAGTACCTGGCTTATTCCATTCCTTAGAAATCATATCAGAAATAGCCTCAGGAATAGGAAATAACCCCTGGAGAAACCACGGAGGATTAAAAACAGCATTTAAACATTTATTAGACGAACGGTCAAGAGGACTAGTTACCTCAATATCCAAAGTAATTAACACTTCTATTAATAAAGAACGCATATACTCTATTTTAATAAATAAGTATATTTGTCAGTGTCAATGTCTGAGAAGGATCTTCTGTATCAGATAGTCCTCATCAGAAGAGGATAAATTATGTATGTTGTCGGTCATTTGACATTTTATCACACTGAATGAGAAGTTTTAAAAGACTTTTTACGTTTATTAGAAGGTGGAAATGCAGACAAAGCCTTCTGGATAGAATCAGAAACAAATTCTTTAAAAATTCATAGGTATCTCATGTACATTAGAAAGTGATGAAACTGCAAATGGCAAGTATCTTACTGATGGACACACTATCTGCATGTAAAAGTTTATCATGACAACTATTACAAATGACATTCGGCGAAAAAATTTCCACAATTTTACAACAAATGCACTTAGCTTTGGTAGAACCAATGTCAGGCAGCAATGTTCCAGCATAAACTTCTGAGGCAGGATCAGATTGAGGACATCTTGCAAAATGTAAAAGAAAAAACAACATATAAAGAAAAATTATCAATTTCCTTATATGACAGTTTCAGGAATGGGAAAAAATGCAAGAAGTAGTCAATTGAAAAAAAGACTAAACCCCAGGTAAGAAAGAAATTTCTTAAAAAAATGTTTATATTCCCCAAATATGAAACTGACAGTCTGCAGAAGGAAATACATTAACCTGACTCATGGCAAATATAAGTACAATACATATATTTAGAACTTTATATAAATGCATAAAGTGCCAAACCATAGCTGAGATGTCTTAAGTAATAAAAAACATACTTACCAAAAGACACCCATCCACATAAAGCAGATAGCCAAACCAGTACTGAAAACAGTTTATCAGTAGAGGTAATGGTAAATTGAGAGTATATCGTCAATCTGAAAAGAGAGGTAGGAAATTAATCTCTACGACCGATAACAGACAACCTATGAAATAGACCCCCGTTAGGGAAATCATCGTATTCAATAAGTGATACTCCCTTCACGTCCCTCTGACATTCGCTGTACTCTGAGAGGAATTGGGCTTCAACAATGCTGAGAAGCCCATATCAACGTAGAAATCTTAGAACAAACTTACTTCACCACCTCCATAGGAGGCAAAGTTTGTAAAACTGAATTATGGGTGTGGTGAGGGGTGTATTTATAGGCATTTTGAGGTTTGGGAAACTTTGCCCCTCCTGGTAGGATTGTATATCCCATACGTCACTAGCTCATGGACTCTTGCCAATTACATGAAAGAAATTACAATTTCCCTATCTTAAATTAAATTAAAACTTACCTGTCAAATTAAAAAAACGAAGTTTAAACTAACAATTAAACTAATATAACTATTAAACTAAAATTAAACTAACTACCAATTAAAGAAAACTAAAATACATATTAAATAACACCCTAACACTAATATAAATATTACAAAGTATCTAATTACAAAAAGTAAAAAATACTAAATTACAAAAAAAATAACAAACACTAAATTACGAAAAATAACAAACGAAATTATCAAAAATAAAAAAAGAATTACACCTATTCTAATAGCCCTATAAAAAATAAAAAAGCCCACCCAAAAAAAAAAACCTAGCCTACAATAAACTACCAATAACCCTTAAAAGGGCCTTCTGTAGGGCATTACCCTAAGTTAAACATCTCTTTTACCTGTAAAAAAAAAAATACAAAGACCCCCAACAGTAAAACCCACCTCCCAACCAACCCCCCAAAATAAAAACCTAACTCTAACAAAAACCTAGGACATTTAGCTATTTTGCATTGCTCTGAAAAGGGTATTTAGCTCTTTTAAGAAAAGCCCAAACCCCTAAACTAAAAAAAAAAACAACACCCAAAACATTTTTACAAAAATCCTAACACACTCGTCTCTGTGAAGCTCCTGCAACTTGAGAGATATTTTGCGGGTTTTATACAGCAAAACTACACTATTTTACATTTATGCATTTATGCTGACATCTGTTTAATTGAGATCCGACAGGTGAACAGAGTGGATGATCCGATTGTGCCATTTCCTATGCTCTTTGAGACAGCTGTGCAACATCCATCTCCACAGGCCTAGAAGCCATTATTCAACCTGCTACGCCGGAGCAGCTTGAGGATATCAAGACACAGGGCCCGTGTAAGGTGTGTGGCATAGGTCTGGGGCTGCCGCAAATTTACCCCCCCCCCCAAACTCTGGGATTAAGATATCCTGTAATGGGATAATTCTACTACACGGCAATCTGATGTATCTACAACGGACATCTGCAACACATATATCTAAGATAGAGCTCAGCAAAAAAAAACTCTTGGAAATAATTAGTAATCTTTTGGACAAGCATTTCTCCTGACTTGAGAGGGACTTGGCCGCAGCATGGGGAACTGACGATGTCCTGATCCAACAGCCAGATCAGGCTGCAAAAGACCAAAAAATAAAAGAGGGCGCCTCATAGTGTAATCTTGTTGTGATAATACAGGTGTGCTGTAGTTAGTTGTGCTTACCACAAATGTAGGCACCGTACTGTGACCGGTGCAAAAGCGCAGGCTAGCACTTAACAGTGGCTTGTGCACTGAACCGGTTCTCCCATTAATGGACGCCGCTGCGTCTTGGTATCGAACAGCTGTTTGATAGAAGTCAAGCCTTTTTCTTTAGCAGCAGGATAAGCAGTTGCCCCCCTCAGCCACAGAGAACCTGCTGCTAAATAACCAAAATAACACAAGACACAACAAGATTACACTATGAGGCGCCCTCTTTTCGTTTTTGTCTTTTAACAGTTACCTTACATTTTGGGATCAAGAGGAGCTGCCTTGTTTCAACATCTGACACAGCACCGTTAAGGAATCATTTACATCTTAACTATTTGCAACACAGGCCATAAATCAGACTTGGTTATTTACCAGCATTTTTAAACTAACTGCTTTTCTCATATATATCTTCCATCGCTCAGCGCGCCTCTTTAATCCCCTCCTGGGATTTTCTTCTATTTTAGATCTGGCTGCAGCTGAGTGCCTAACAGAGTCCCTGCAAATGACATGGGGGAGAGTTAGTGAAACCGAGACTGCGAAAGCCATGTGTCTCACTGAGGAAGACAAGTTGCCCCTACAGGAAGATATAGGCCTTATTGAACCGGTAATATTGGGGACCTCACAAAAAATAGAGCACACAGTGACACCATTACTGGTAAATGAAAAGCGCACAAGAGCGCAGTATGCCAGTGTCAGCTATGCTATGATTGAAAGCAAAGTCTCTACAGAGCGGAAAGTAGCAGAAGCAGGTTCTCTGGATCCCACTACTAAATTGGCGTCCATTCCTCGCGTGAGTAAAGTAATGGACTATCACTACACTCTCCGAGTCCAAGATTTACACTGGGATAGTAAGTGTCTCGGACCAGCACGTATGAGATGTCCCTCTGTTTTGACGATGATAGGAAGATTTGAAGGCAGTTCATATCGCATTTTTGACCCTGGGGGCTTATCTGAACTATTGCTTTCATATAGCCCTTGAGCACAATGCTGTGCTCCTGCGGTAGTTTGGACATTAGACTTGTGTTTGAGAAGACACAAACACTGTGGTTTTTGAAGGTTATTGCTTAAGTTTAGTACAACAAACGCTTTATCTTTTCTATAACCACATATAATTCAGTGCACACTGTGTATTTGTTATAAACTTATGTTTATATTCTATGGTGTACTGTATCCCCCATGTTTTGTTTTTTAGGATATTTATAACACTATTTATAATGATCATAAGCAAGGGCACTCTAGTAATGGTCTTCCTTATAAACCTAATCCTTAAGTAGCACCCCACTTCAACTGCATATTTCCTATGCCGCGTGTCCCCTTCACGGTTCTTTTCACAATAGGCCTTTGTAATGATTAACCAAACCTATGAAGCCATTAATCCCCTGGTTTGAGTTCCTCCCTCAAATATACAGAAATTGTGACCCAAACATGGGAAGGACAGGAGGTTGACTCATAATGCTTAATTCTTATAAATGTCAGCTAGCTAGCCTGATGTAGTCTGCAATGTTACTCATATGCTTATTTAGATACTGAATTCCCTAGCATAACCTGACACTAACATAGTTATCTGACTAGCACTTAGGACCCTTAACCAGACCTTAAAACTGCCTATATTCTAGTCTGCTTGGGTTAAGCTTCACTGTGGTTATAAGAACGTCTCCTATTATGACAAACTGTTATAATTCCAATTTACATAAGGTGTAGATAGATATATTGTTATACAACTAGGTATGGGAGAACCTCATATGGTTTCAGTTGGGAGCTAGGAGCTGTATAGTATTTAGTATTAATATCCATTCATATGCTTATTTAGACATAGAACTCCCTCAGTTTAGCCTGCCTGTCTAGCTTGCAGCTAGGACCCGTAACCTGACGTAATGCTACCTAACTTCTAGTTTGTTTGGGTTCAACTTCATTGCGGTTATGGACATGACTCTTAGCTATTAGTAAGGCAAACAGTTTTTATCCCAATTTACACAAGTTGTAAGTAGACATGGTGTTACATAACCTGGTATGGAAAAACTTCATATAGTTGTAGCTGGAATTCAGGAGCTATATAGTATTAAATATTAATATCCACCTTCTCCATTAACTACCACCTCACATTGCGCTGTCTGCAGCCGAGGTAGCACAGTCTACAAAAATTTCTATTGAGGAGGTTCACTTTGTCTCTCTATAAAGGACCACACCATTGTTGAGGTATGTACCATGAGTTTCTAGCATTGCTATATTGGGATAACACTCCAACACTAGCAGGTGCCCTCAGCTTTTCCTATACTCTGATAAATTACAGTCCATTCTGAACTGTTTGTTCATACATAGTTCTAAAATTCTGTTTTGGCTCCAAAAGTGGCCCATATAGCTCTTCCACCCTCAAACCCACATATATACTCTCTCTATAACACTTCCGATGATCCAGGAGTGGCTGGTATGACTAAGTTGGGACAAACTGCGTTATAGTTTTTTATCTAACTACAACATAAAAATTTCCAAAATGCAAAAACCTGAGGTTTACCTATGAGACATAAAAGAGATCTCTAATTTTAATTATACCTTTCTCTATATATATTCTTTTGATCTGATTAGTTTATTTCCAATCTCCACGGTACTATAGTTTATATGTAATTTCCTTCCATTAATGTTATAAAATTTCATGTAACTTTCTTGTGAGGATCCAAAAGTGGCTCTATATTATTAGACACCCACCTCTCTCAATTTTTATATTATATTTATATTTTATATTATTATATTAAGTTGAAAGTCCAAGAATAACTTTAGTTTACCAAAGGAGGTGTAAGAACTCAATTAATAGAGTTTTGAAATATTATGGGTCACTAATATTTATTTTATTTTATTTGGCTATATATGTCTCAGATATGTTTATGTAAATATTTCCGTATTTGCCATCATTTTGTTAGCAAGAGATATTTACATTCCTGTGATGTGGTCAATTATGTATCTCGCCCCTGCGCTTCATCTTATTGTAATGTTTATTGAAACCTCAATAAAATATAATAAAAAAAAAAAAATCCTAACTCTAACCCCTGAAGATCCACTTACAGTTGCTGAAGTCCCGCTTGAAGGATCTTTATACCAGCGGCTCCATCTTCATCCAGGTGGCATCTTCTATCTTCAATACGGCGGCGTATTCTATCTTCATCCCTGCGGTCACCAACGTATACTGAATCTTCAATGCAAGATACAGGATTCAAAATGGCGTCCCTTGCATTTCTATTGGCTATTTTTATTTTGGAAATTCAAATCAGCCAATATGATAAGCTACTGAAATCCTATTGGCTCTTCAAATCAACCAATAGGATGAGAGCTACTGATATTCTATTTGCTGATTTGAACACGCAATAGAATTTCAGAAGCTATCATCCTATTGGCTAACTAGTCTACCTAGTTAAAATAAATACAAACTTACCTGTGAAATAAAAATAAAACCTAAGCTAGCTACAATATAACTATTAGTTATATTGTAGCTAGCTTAGGTTTTATTTCACAGGTAAGTATGTATACAAATTTAAAGTTAATAATTGTAACTTTAATTTAGCTCTATTTTAATTATGTTAAATTTAGGGGTTGTTAGGGTTATGTTAGGGTTACGTTAGGGTTAGGGTTAGGGTTAGGTTTAGGGGTTAATATAGTTTAATTTAGGTTGTTGCAATGTGGGGGCTGGCGGGTTTAGGGGTTAATAGATTTATTTAGTGGTAGCGATGTGGGAGGCCAGAGGTTCAGGGGTTAATAGCTTTTTTTCAGTGGCGGCGATGTTGGGGAGTGGCGGAATAGGGGTTAATAGATTTATTATAGTGTGGGTGATGTTGGGGTGCGAGGGAATAGGGGTTAATAACTTTAATATAGCGATATCGGGAGCGGCAGATTAAGGGTAAATAGATTTATTTGTTGGCGGCGATATCAGGAGCAGCAGATTATGGCTTAATAACATTATGTAGGAGTCGGCGATGTCGGGGGCAGCATATTAGTGGTGTTTATACTTAGTGTTTATGTTAGGGTGTTAGGTTTAAATGTAACATTTTTTTCCCCATAGACATCAATGGAGCTGTGTTACGGAGCTTTTCATTCCTCGGTCGCAGGTGTTAGTTTTTTTCTAACCCACTCTCATTATTGATGTCTGTGGGGAAAGCGTGCACGAGCACGTCAAAACAGCGCTTGTATTTTTTGCTGTATGGAGCTTTAAACCACCATATCGCACGCACAAGCCGGCTGTTTCAAAACTTGTAATGGCTGCGCTATAGAGGGTTAAATAATGCAACTTTTGTTGGTTCATTAAATTCCCTATACCGTGCATTACTCGTAATCTACCTGTTTCTTTCCTAAGATATGGAGAGTCCACAACATTATTCCAATTACTAGTGGGAATATCACTCCTGGCCAGCAGAAGGAGGCAAAGAGCACCACAGCAAAGCTGTTAAAGGGCGACTGTAAGTAAAGATTTTCTATGCCTGTTACTAACTAACTACCCCAAATACGCTTTTTATCAATAGCATTTCATTAACATATCTCTACCGTTTATCAGAAATCTTGTCTACAAATTTAATTGTTTTCCAAGCCCACTCCGTGGGTATCCTTTGCTCTGTACCAATCCGTTTACAATACCTAGGTTTCAAAATAGCGCTTTAAACACAAAGTTATTGGTTTAAGTATTTTGAACATGCAGTGCTGAAAATAGTGGGCAGGATAACGTGACATCATCGGCGAATAAAAGATATAACTTTTAGAACGTTATGAAAGTTCGTTTTGGAGAAAATATAGGTCAGTAGGTTTTAATTAATGTTTATTAACTTTAATATGTTAGTTGTTTAGCTTAAAAATTATAACAGAAAGTAATCCTTTAAGTATCACTACCCTACCCATAATCCCCAGTCATTCTCTTTGCCTCTGTCAATGGTGGAGGGGAAGTTTTGGTGTCTGAAGAAATTAATTCCTTTTTGGGTACTTTTCCCTGCAAGCAAGGATTTGGGTTTAGCTGAGTCCACGTCAATCTCTTCAGTAGAGTAGTGGTGACTTTTAAGCATTTAGGAAGTTGTGAGTCAGTCCTTACTTTGTTTCCTAAAATATTGCTGCCCTAGTCATAGAAAGCCAGAGTTGGTTACTCAGTTCTATATTTTTCTACAGATCTCTGTAAGGAGTATGTGTCCTTTCACGCCTTGTGAGCTGTCTACCTGCCGGACAGCTAGACTGCAGGTAAGTGCCTTTTTGTCTTCTAGGTACTGGAGACTTGCAATTTAAAAAGATCATTTATGGGGGCGGAGCCAGCTCTTATGGAGAGCAGACGTGTTGTAAGTGAGCTCCTGCAAATTTGGATATAAATATACAGTTTATTAATGTTTTTACCTATCCGTTTCTGAGCTGAAGTGGACAAATCCCCTCAGGATTCCTACCTATAAAAATCAGCCACGATAAGCGACAGGAGAAGCCAAGAAATTTAAGTTTTAAGATTGCGGCCTGAAAACTGGCCTGCGATACTGAACACGGCTTCTAGCCACGGCGGATTAAATGTATATCCCTGCAGATTATCTGTATCAAGCATAAAGCATGTGAACCTGAAGATTCCATGGAGAGGAGTAACATAAAGTGAGCTACAAGATGAATTATGCTTATGAGACTAGAATCTTTTTAGGTCTTTCACCCACCATCCCGCTGTGGCGCACATAACAGACTCCGCTAGAAGTGACAATAGAGGATCTCCGACCTACTTCAATTAAAGATTACCCTACTTAGGGGAATCAAAGTGATCGCACTATTAGCTGCATGGAATTTCCTGGACTATATGGACATTAAATCCTAACCCACAACGCAGTCCCTCATCACAGGCGGTCACGCAGATTAGTCCTGCTTACGGCTTCCTCAACATAGGGGCTATAACATATACACGACTGCAGGGCTCTCGGTAAGATAACAGCAGTCACGGTTATAATGGAAGACCTCTCATCCTTAATACACTCTTTCCTAACTAACATAGAGGAAAAAATGACCCACAACTTTAACAGCCTCACACTACTAATCAGGGGGGTAGATGTAGAGGGCTCCACTCCAGCGGATGATTCGTCAGATATTCAGACCGGGGATTGCGGTGATGCCGACACGCAGCAGAAATTCACCCCTACAGATACCTCATCTATTGAGTCCTGGGCTGGTTCGGTTGGCTATATGACACACGGCACTGTTTCTAGGGTAGCCGGAGGTTTAGGAGGTCAGACCTCAGTCAAGCAACACAACACCGGAGGCTTCAGTCATCTTGATGCAAGCTGTGAACTACAATGTTTTAAGAGCTATGGTACGTTTGCCTATCCCGTCTTCTTCACTGACCCTCCTACTAGTGGCTTCAATTCTTTTGCACAGTGGCCGGACCCGCTTACCAGTTCTTTCACTAACTGCCTATTCCGCACATTAATTCCTCTGGTCACCTGCTGTTTTCCCCAGTTAGCAAAAAGGCAACTCTTCTCATATGACTCCCCTGGCTTAGATCAGCTACACCGGAGAGGTATTGGTTAGTGCTGCTCCTAAATTTGGAGCTTCTATGCCTAAATATTATTCAGCTCCCAGAAAGTCTTGTAGCTACAATGCCTTATTTTGAATCACACTACTCCCTAGATGAAGACCTTAAAGTTTGAGGATAAGGATTGTAGTTTGTTTCATAAATTATGACATATATGACTATTACCCACTCCTAAAAGTTAGAACTTATACATTTACTTATTTTCTCAAAGTTTTTTTATTGGATGAAAAAAATGAAACATTACAAGAAAATGCAGTTAATATCACATTGATTACAGATCATCATGCCTGTCTGTGCTTTACATAGGTTTAACATCCTGTATTTTAACTCATCTTTTATTACTTGAGATATAACTCATATCACTAACTAAGAAAATAAAACAAAACATTTCAAAGGTTGGTCACCTTCGTTGTGCAGAAGCCAAAGGTTCTTTTGCCCTTTTCGACAGAGGGGTGTATTTACTTATATATGTGATATCTATTTGGTTGCCCTAGGGACTTCTCACTCCCATTTGCTATGATGTTTCTTATATCATAGAACAGTATTCAATGTGTGTGCAATCGTGTTTCCCAATAGAACTTTATGTTGTTAAACATCTCCATATCTTTTCTTATAAAATAGCCATACTCCTCCAACTGGATCATATGGTCCATTGACGTCTCCCAGGCCCTATACGTGGGAACCACCTGTGATTTCCAATTAGAGGCTATCAGGGACTTGGCTGTATTTAGGGCCAGTTGTATAAATTTCCTCCTAATTTTGCATTTACAGTTTGGGAGTAAATTTAGTAATGCTGTCTTGGGTTGGATGTGATACTCGGTGTTTTGGTTGCTAATTGACTTAATAAAATCTCCTATTTGTACCCAGAAGGGTTGAAGCTTATCACAGGACCACCAGATGTGTATCATGGTGCCCCTTTTACCGCACCCCCTCCAACACATATCAGAGGCTGTCGGATAGATTGTCTTAATTCTCGTAGGTGTGAGGTACCATCTTGTCAGGACCTTGAAATTTAATTCCAAAGTCCTGGCCGCAGTCGAGGATTTTCTAGTGTTCTGTGTGATATGTTTCCATTCCTGTTCACTTAGTTCCTTCCCTAAGTCCCTGTGCCATCTACTCCTATAGTTAGGGGCCACATTCAACTCACTGAGCGATAGTGCCCTCTTTGCCCACGCCAGGGTATGGCATAGTGGTTGGTTGCTAAGACACTGTTGTTCAAACATAGTAGGCTGTCTAATTAGCTTTTCTCTGTCTGGGGACGTGGCCAGAAAGTGTTGGAGCTGAAAGTACTTCAACCATTTCGTGAAGGCACCCCCCACTTCACCGCTAAGGTCAGATCTCTGCTTTAGTTTACCATTAGTTAGGAATTTGGTTATGGGTAACGTTTAGCCTATTTCCCAATCAAGCTGTCTAATTAGTTTTTGTTCCAGGCCCCCGTGTAATTCAGCATTAGGGGAAACTGGAGACATCGGGGATCTCAGGGATGATATTTGGCTATTACCTGCTATAATGTTGTCCCAGATATCAAAAGTATGCTGATATAGTGGGTATGTCCTGACCCATGGAGGGCGACTCTTTTTTTCTATCCAGCACAACACCCCAGGGGAAGGGGTCCTCAAGATATGGGAATCCAATGCCACCCAGGCTTTATTTTCCACATTTCGGTGCCAATCTAGTATTTTTTGTAGGCATTTTGCTTTATAATACATTTCAATATTAGGGAGTCCCAATCCACCATTTTGTGTAGTTCTATACATTGTAGATTTAATGATTCTCGGCTTTATTCTTCCCCAAATGTAATTATTCAACAATTTCTGAAGCTTAGTGCGGAATGAAATAGGTAACGCGATTGGCACCGTTTGGAGCAAATAAAGAATTTTGGGTAACACAGTCATTTTCACTGCCTGTATACGCCCCCACCACAAAATCAATTTGTCACTCCACCTATTGAGGTCTTTAATTAGCTCATTATATAGGTTTTGGTAATTTTTCGCAAATAGGGTGCTAGGTCTGGGCGACAGATAGATCCCCAAATACCTGATGGCCTTTTTTTGGGGTACAAATGGGCATTTTTTTAGTAATTCAGAGTATTCTTTTTTCGGCATAGAGATATTTAAGATTTCTGATTTTTGGTCATTTAGTAGGAAGTTGGAGAACATCCCGAACTCCCCGAACTCCTTCAACACTGCTGGGATAGATACTGCGGGGTTAGACAATGTGAGCAGCACATCATCGGCGTAAAGTGACAATTTATAGTTATTTTGCCCTATTATAATACCTGAGATTTGCGCGTTTTGTCTAATTTTATGGGCCAGGATTTCCATACTCAACACAAATAAAAGGGGGGACAGTGGACATCCTTGTCGTGTTCCATTTTGGATGACAAACTTATCTGACAAAATATTATTTGCTTTTACCTTAGCTGAGGGGTTTTGATACAGACTAAAGATTCTTTTTATAATAATTTCCCCAAATCCCATTTTACGTAGTGTTGCTTGCAGAAAGCGCCAATCTAAGCGATCGAACGCCTTTTCAGCGTCAGCGGAGACAACTACCATTCCTAATTTGTTTATTTTAGCATAGTCAATTAATTGTAGTGTTCTAATGGTGTTGTCTCTCGCTTCTCTCCCTGGGACAAAACCTGCTTGGTCAAGGTGTACAATCTGTGGTAGTATTTTATTGATGCGCCCTGCTAAAATCTTCGCATAAAGTTTGAGATCTGTGTTGAGTAGCGATATGGGTCTGTAACTGCTTGGTAGATTACCTGGTTTATTTGGTTTGGGGAGCACTGAGATGTAAGCCTCCAAGCATTCTGCTGGAAAACTGCCTAAATCATCTATGTGTTGGAAGGCTGTTAATAGGTGTGGTGCTATTAGGGCTTTGTAAGTTTTATAATAATCATTGGAGTATCCATCTGGGCCTGGGCTCTTATTGTTGGGTAATGACTCTATGGCCTTTAATATTTCTTGTAGTGTAAAAGGGGAATCTAGGGTGTCTGCCTCTTGTGTAGAGATGCTTGGGACATCTACTGAGTCTAGGTATTGGGTAAGGGTGCCTGAATTTCCAGATCTTCCCTGATTTGAAATGTTGTATAGTTTAGCATAATAATCCCCAAACACATTTGCTATTTTTTTTGGTTCTATCTCGGTCTGTCCTTTATCATTATCTATTTTAAAAATGTGAGCCTGATACTTTTTTTTTGCTAAAGTTTTCGCCAGCCACGTGCCTGCTTTATTACTATTATGGAAATACATTTTTTTTAGGTAGAATGCTTTTTTGTTAGCATCTCTTTGCAGGTGGAGTCGGAAGGCCGTCCTGGCCCCACACACCAACTGTGTTAGGTTGTCATCTGTAGGATTAAGTTTATGTCGCTGTTCCGCTAGCTTTAATGCAGAGAGTAATTTTTTGTACTCTGTGTCATATTGTTTACGTAAGATTGTTCTTTGTTTAATTAACTCTCCCCTAATAGTAGCTTTATGTGCTAACCAATTATTAATCTGATTTGTATCCACTGAGGTGTTGTGCTGGAAAAATTCTTTAATATGCTCCCCTATGTGGCGTTTAATAGGTGGGTTATGTAGTAGGGTGGGGTCCAAGCGCCACAAAGATTGGCGTAAGGGCATTGAAGGCCACCTAAGCTCTAACGTGATAGACGCATGGTCTGACCATGATATTGGCAATATCTCTGTGTCTGTGGCACTGGCTATATTATTATGGTCTAATAACCAGTAATCTATTCTGGAATAGGAGTGACCCGGGTGTGAATAAAAAGTGTAACTTCGGGTTCTAGGATGGTTTAATCTCCAGACATCTATTAATAAGAGGGTGTCTAATTTTTGGGAAATACTTATCCTATTTCTCTGTGTTATTTGACTCTTTCCTGTGGAGCAGTCCATGAGGGGATTCAATGTGATATTGAAATCGCCGCCCACTATTACTACGCCTCTCTGCATGTCTCCCAGTTTGGTTAAAGCTTTATTATAGAAGGAGGTTTGATTTGTGTTGGGTGCGTATATGTTCATTAAAGTTAGCTGAGTATTATATAATGTACCCACTAATATTAAGACCCTGCCATCTTCATCCGAGAATTGGTCTAAAATTTGGAATGGGACATCTTTACTTATCAGTATACCAACCCCATTCTTCTTTTTAGAATTTGAGTTAAAAATTTGTTGGGTATAAATTTTAGAATATAGTTTTGGTTCTTTATGCTTGGGGAAATGGGTTTCTTGTAGAAACACTATTGATCCCTGTGATTTTTTAAACCACGTCATTGCAATTGACCTCTTGGTAGGAGAGTTCAGACCCTTACAGTTTTGTGAAATCAACTTTATGTCATAGTACATTGATTAGGAATTTAGTCTGCATTTGCTCTTTACTAATCATTATCTCTGTCGAGCGGGCAATATGACAATACCTTGCATGCGAAAGTGACCAAAAATACAAAAAATTCAAGCTTGTCATAATAAACATATATGACAATAACAACAATAGAACTAGAACTCCAATTATCAAGACTATCCTCTCCATGGAGAGTTAAAAACAAAGAAAAAGTTAGGGGGATTCAAAGACCTCTATAGGTCTAGACACAGTTAGGGAAACATAGTATTAACATTACATTTATCACATTGGCATGTTATTCCTCTTTTATATATATTTTTTTTTTTTTTTTTTTTTTTTTTTTTTTTTAGTAAGATATTTTTAAAGTTTTCAATACATGTCTTAGACAAGTGATCATCATGCATCATTAGTTTTATTAGATCACCATAGGTGTAAAGTCTTTCAACGTTGCTAAAATGTACGAGCTATATTAAAGCTTAATTCCAGTGCTCAGTCTTTGGTGAAACAGTTCAATGTCTATTTCTTAGGGGACTCCAAGCATCATAAAAAAGAACAATAACTAACTACATTACCTGATCAGATGCGAGGTCCCCTCTCCAAGCCCTAGATAGACCCGAAACTCACTTCTGGGTCCTGATTTTCACTATAAAGTCCATATTCTGTACCGGTTGCTAGGATCAGCCATCATCAGATTCGTGGGCTATTGAAAGGTCAGTTGTGGCGGGGGTTCTTGGGCGCTTTCGTTGGATTGTCTGCCAACGTGATCTTTGCTGTAGTGGGTTGTTTGCTGTTGGTGTCTTTGGTTCATGTAGAGACGGTAAGGTGGGTTGCGGTATTCCCAATTGGGTACAAAAGTCTTCCAGGTCCTCCAGTGTTTTGTAGACATAAATTCGGTTATTTTTCAGCACTTTAATGCTAAAGGGGAACCCCCATCTGTAGGCAATTCTGTTGTCTTGGAGGTGCTGTGTCAAAAACCTTGTTTCTCTTCTATTCTGTAGCGTGAGTGGGCTGAGATCGGCGTAGAGCTGTAATTGATGTTCCTGATAAGATATTGATTGTTGTTGCCTTGAGGCTTTCATAATCTTTTCTTTGTCCAAATATTTGTGGAATTTTATAATTACATCCCTTGGGGGATCTTTCTCTTTGGGTTGGGGCCTCAAAGCCCTATGGGCTCTGTCAAGTGGTATTTCGGTGTATTCAGTTTCTTTTAGTATAGTCTTAAACAGATCTTGGAGGGAGGAGTGCAGATTTTCAGGGGTGATTCTTTCTGGTAGGCCTCTAATCCTTATATTCTGCCTCCTCCCTCTGTTGTCCAGATCCTCTAATTTTTCCTGAAGGAAAGTAATTTGGGATTCTTGAGACAGGAGTTTTCTATTCATTAGGTCTATATCAGATGTTTGTGACTCTGACTGTTCCTCCAGGTATACTACTTTATTTCCCAATTCGTTAACCTCTTTCCTCACCTCCGCCAGTCCATCTTTAATCATGCGGCCCACCTGCTGTATGAATGAGGTGAAGTCTCCCTTTGTAGGAAGATCCTTTAAATCAGCTCTTGTGAGTGGGGTGTCCACTGTTGTTTCTTGAGGAGTGTCTGTTTCTTCTGTGGACTGGGATGTATCCTCATCATCCATTGTCAACGCCTGTGAAGTTTTGAAAAACATACTCATCTTATTTGGGTTGTTTTTTGCGTTTTTGTCACCTTTGCCTGATTTCCTTGCAGCCATTTTAAAGGTTGCAGTGAATATTTAATAGGGTGTATTCTTTCCCAGGGCTTAGGGTCCCTGCCTGCAGCGTGTAGCCTATATTTGTTTATACAAAGAGGCTTTATTCAGATTTTTATCGACTTTCCCTCCTGCTCTTTTTCTTTTTGTGACCCTCTCAGATTTATTTAAAGTTTATTTATTTTCTTGTGACTAATGGTGTATAGTGAGGGGGGGGGGGGGGTGCGGTACTGCGAGTCTCTATACTTCTTATTTCCTGGGTTTGTCTACCCCCACACCTCTCACTCTTAGCCCAGCAACAGAGGCCCAACTGAGAAGATCGTTGTTTGAAATTGCACTGTAGGAGAGTGAGTTTCGAACACTTGTGCTGTTATGCAATTGTCCTGTGCCACGTGGTCAGAGTTTACGGGATCTCTGTTGTGCCTGTTGTTTATGTGTGGTCCCCAGCGATCTCTGTCGCAATCTGTTCAGCAGCGGTGTGTATTCCCCCACCCGGTGTAGACACCGGTCAAAGCTGTGTGGTCCGGATTTTATGTAGTGGCGATGTGGGTCTGATTCATTACTTATGTGCGTAACATGTTAAGGAAAAAACATGGCGCTCACCTGTACATTGCGCCACTGTTATTCATGGCTGCCTCCTTCATCCGGCTACTGTGTCAGCGCACTCAATAAGCGCTCGGGTGGTTGTTTATCCCCTAGGGTGGATCCGGGTCTGAGTTGCGGAGGGCAAATTTGGCACTATAGCGGCTTTTCTCTTCAAGTGATTAGTGCCGATCCTTGCTTGAGTCTGATGGCGCTCCTTCAAGTGCAGTGTTAATGCACACTTCACTCCTCTTTTAACAAGTTGTCTCTCTGCTTAAATAAGCGCCATAGTCCCAGAGCATCTTTTTGTAATAAAAATTGTTAATAAAAAAAGGCTTTATTCCCTAACTGTGTCTAAGAATTTCAGAGCTTCACAGCTATGCGGCCATTTCAGTCCATGGTCGGCTCCGCCCCCCTATATACATTTACTTATTATTCAGCTCTCAGATAGTTACGTTGCTACAATGCCCTATTTTGAATTGCACTGCTCTCTAGATGAAGACCCGGATGTCTGAGGCACAAGAGTGACTATATCGAAGGAGAACCTCCATGACACCTGATAGAGCAACTCACAGTGCAAGGAACGTTACAAGCTTTAGTACTTTACAAGAATAATATCGCTATATTTTATTCCCTGCAGCTGGAGGCTCTGGAAGGGGCTTCATATTAGAACTTTATTATCCTGCTATTTTTTTTTATTTTTATTTTTTCTTGTTGTTGTTTTCTTTAGAGCCAGGATTCCTCCTACTATGATTAACCATTTGTTCTGGATTTTATTGTTAATAGGGCCGTTTATCTTTCTCCTCTTTTACACGTTACATTGTGCTATATGTTTAAAGTTAGTAGGAAATATGCAGCCCAATTGCCATTTCACCCTACAACCCAAAGCTCTTTAGAATTTAAGGTACCATGTATACGCAGATAGGGTTTTGGTTGTAAGTTTACCCAAGGCTAGATATAAGTTAAAGGCTATTGCACAATAGCTTACGGCAGTTGCCTTTAGTCCTCAGCAGATATAACCAGTCAGCCCCTAAGCACATATATGATATTTTTAATGGGGTTTACATTCCTTTTATATTATTATAAGGCATCCCTTAACACAATGCAATTGACATGCGACTGAGGACCCACTAGTATGATGATAGTATGTCTGAGCCCATAAGTGTTACCCTTGGTCATTACATTTACCTGGCGCTACTGTAGTTAGATTGTGTTTTGCCCGCCACACAAAATCAGTTAATCTTCTACTGCAGCTCTATAGGATCTTACAATTTTTAGAAACTCTTTATCTTATATTGCAACATGTTCTATTTAGTCACTTGATACGTCATAAGGTAAAATATAGGTATAAGGAGGGCCGCCTTTCTAAGTCCTAGTAACCACTTCAATATAATAGATGGGATACATATATAAAAGATTATCTGGAGATGCTTAAGATTATTTAAGGGAACTGTCGCTAGCTTTATGCTCATACCTATACAGTGTAATAAACCTAAGCTAATTCTTCTGTCTCACCATGTGAGTTAGCTCTGTAATTTAGCTCTAAATAAGGGGACTTATTCTGATGAAGGCGTTCCAGACTGATGTTTAGCTGTCCCTTGGTTTACCGATCCTAAACTGATAGGGCAGCTCTGATAATTCAAATCGTGGGCAGACTATGATGATGTTATTATAAGGAAGGGTTAGATAACTTTCCCATTTTATTGTTATTCCTATATTAGCATAACCATTATTAATGCTGGAGTCGTTGCATACACTTGCTTATATCTTATAACTGATGCATATATCTGATTCATAGTTATAATAGAATATTATTAGAGGCCAAAGGCCCTACCTTATGGACCCCATCTCAAATCACCCCCATATATAATTGAGGGCTATCTAGCATTGTGTAAACAGTAGTCTTATAAGATATGTTGACTACAACATCTGTTACGTTCTTGTCACAAAATCTGCCCATAGTGTTTCTTTTATAGATCCACACTCACTAGATCCAATTCTGCACATCTGGTATATGATTGATCCCCAACACTTAAGCATGTGTTAGGCTAGCACTTCTGGTAAATCTTCACTATATTCTCTCAGAGATTTTTGAATATGCCTTTATTTTATTGGATCTGACCCTATTTTCATGCTCTATATGACTAAACACCCCACAAAAATTGTAAAGACAGAGAAGGTATCTCCCCTCACCCTTTCCCACTCTGTGTCTCAGGGTGGGTCATACCCACTATCCCTTTTCCGTCTGTGTCCAGTGGAGACAATCGTCCCCGAGGGGAGATTCTGATTACATTTCTTACCCATAGTGGTCTTAACATTAATGCCATAAGCTAGTAAAATGAGTGACCCTTTATGTTTTCATATCTTGGTTGCGCCTATTTGTACAGTAGCTTATCGACTATGTTAATTACTAAACATTTTGTCTCTACCATTTAATGTTTGTGACAAATACCACTTTCTCCAGTATAACAATCTACATAGCTAACTTAGCTAAAAGTCACTAGACTTTTTATGCTGATTTAAAAATAATCTAATATTGCTTTTCATCTTAGAATGTGCGACTATGTTTCTATGCTCCCTTTATTTGAGCGCAGAGGTTTTATCAAACAAGATTATGTTCATGTTAAGAAATAGTTATTCTGTTTTTGTTGGCTCTGCCCTCCCACTCCAATCCCTATTACCACACCCAGGCTTAGACCGGGGCTCATATTATTTGGTCTATATTAGCTTCATAATACCCCCCCCCCCATACTGTTTAGCTTAAACCTGTAATGACCTGGTACCCAGTCCTTTCAACTAGCATTTTCAACGTATTTTCTCAATGTAATTTATTCTGCTTTGATGGAGCTATGCCCATCCCAGTAGTCATGTAAATAACAAGCCCTCCCTGTGAAGTCCACCCTTATATCCATCCAATAAGGCTTTCCATACCTGCTCTCATGCCCTATTTGGCTCCGCCCCCCCATTCCCCTCCCCACTCCACTTTGAGCGGCTCTTGCCCGCTGCGCCCCTTCTCCCCCTCCCCGCTAAATTGGCCCATAAGTGGCCAAACACAAGCCAATCCATGTTTATCTTAACTTTACTAGTTTATATTATGCTACAAACGCTTTTCAGGATAATGTGGAGAATATACTCTATTTCCCCCCTCCCTCTACCCCCATAAAACCAACCCTTCCTTGTTTATATTTTCTAAATTAATAACTTATGGTGTCCATCACAAGGTTGGGTCACTTCTAGTCTACATACCATATAAAAAAATAAAAAATAAAAACTGAGGTCTCAATTTGGATAGTCCAAAATTTTTACTAATACCTTTAATAAACGGGATTTATATGCCCCGTCTGCTTAGAGTTATTGCCTAGTAAACCTCCATGCTCCTTCATAACACTAACTAGCTATAGCTACTACATTCTTTTACCACTCACCATAGAGTATTACTCTTTATATTCTTGAATCTATACAATGTGGGCATATCTAGTATTGTTTATCTGGCAAGATCATGGTATTAGTATTGTACAATTCTCCTTTGTTATTATTGTTGGACGTTTCATTATTGTTATATTTGTTTACGACTTCAATAAAAAACTATTTAAAAAAAAAAAAAAAAGATCATTTATCTCTGCAGTAAAAATAATTGGGACATAATAATCCTTAAAGCAGGATTTATTTAGGCAGGGTTGCAGGTACAGTGATAATCCCTTATCTGGGGGCTGTTGCTCTGCGGCTCTTGCTTTATTATGTGACAAAAGGTTTTTCATGAGGCTTTGTTTATGGATGGTGTTTATGGGACTTTTTGTTTGACTGGGAGCTGCTTACATCTTTATCAGTGGTATTTAACGTTATAACCACTCTGTTACTACGCAGTTTGTTTGGAGCGCGCGCTTTTAGTATATGCGCAGTTCCTGTGTGGCTGGTCATCTGACACCTGTATTTCCGACTACAGAGCAGCATCAATGTTTTCTCTGCATCGGCTAGTGAGGTTGTGTTCAAGCAAGTCTCTGCACTGTTTTCGAGTCTCTAGAATTGCGGAAGGGCACCTCAGTATTGCTGAGGTGTGGAGGTCCTAAGTTTTAGTTTCTTTCACTTTGGGTGTTAAACGTTATAAAGCTTTGTAGAAAAAAGACTCATTTAAAGTATTAGTAGTCTTTTCTTAAGAGTTTATTTACTCCTTTATTTTTGGGATTAAAATATTTTTTATTATCAGTTATGGACATGGATAATGAAAATGTTGCTCTTGATAAATGTTTATTATGTCTAGAGGCCCAAATTGTTTCACCTATACAATTTTGCTCCTCACGTTACAGTGTAAAGAAAAATTATTGCCCTATGAGCCCAATGTCTCTCAGGATGATGCTGTTCAGGCAATGCCACAGCTTTCTCCTCATACGTCCCTAGCATCAATGGCATCACATACAGTGCCCTGCAGCTCCTCTCAACCTCCTGGAGAAGTTTATTTGCCTGCAGACTTGCTGCACAGGTATCTTCTTCTTTTCCTATGCTGGGAAAACGCAAGAGGAAAATTAGACATTCAGATAGTAAGGTTTCTGTTTTACCTACTGCTACACAGATTGCCCTCCCTCATAAGTCTGATGAGGAGGATAAGTCAGTAGCCTCTGCGGGTGAAATCTCAGATTCGGACAGTATAATTACTTTATCTGATACTGAGGAAGTAAACTTCAGATTTAAGCTTGAACACCTTTGTGTACTGTTAAATGAGGTATTTTCTAGTTTGGATTACTCTGATACTTCTGTTGTTGTCAACCCTAAGAAGTTCAGCAAACTTAATTAATACTCTGTGGAAGTGTTTCCTGTTCCAGACCATGTGAATGAGATTATTTCCCAGGAATGGGAGAAGCCAGGGTTTCCTTTCTCCCCATCTCCCATCTTTAAAAATTTTTCCTGTTGCTGACTTCATTAAGGATGCATGGCACATGGTGTCTAAAGTAAAAGGGGCTATTTCTACTCTGGCTAAGAGAACTACTGTCCCTATAGAGGATAACTGCTCCTTTAAGGATCCCATGGACAAAAAGCTGGAGGCTTATTTGAAGAAGATGTATGTTCATCAAGGTCTTCAATGGCAACCTGCAGTTTGTATTGCCACAGTAGCAAGTGTGGCATCTTATTGGTGCAATGCCTTGTCTGAATCAATGTTGGTAGAGACTCCGTTGGAGGAGATCCAAGATAATTAAGGCTTTCAAACTAGCCAATTCCTTTATTTCTGATGCTAACATGCAAATTATTAGACTGGGAGCCAAGATGTCTGGCTTCACTGTCCTTGCCCGCAGGGCGTCGTGGCTAAAATCTTGGTCAACTGATGTTACTTCCAAGTCCAAGCTTCTGGCACTTCCTTACAAGGGTAAAACCTTGTTTGGAACTGGTCTGGCAGAAATAATTTCTGATATTACGGGTGGAAAAGGGTCTTTTCTACCACAAGACAAGAAGAACGGACCTAAAGGACATCAAAGTAATTTTCATTCCTTTCATAACTTCAAGGGTCAAATATCTTCCTCTCCCTCTTCCAAGCAGGAACAGTCCAAGTATTCTTGGAAGCCCAATTAGTCTTGGAATAAGGGGAAGCAATCAAAGAAACCCTCAGCTGAGTCTAAGTCAGCATGAAGGGTCGACCCCCAGCCCGGGAATTGGATCAAGCGGGGGGCAGACTTTTCCTGTTTTGTCAAGCATGGATAGGAGATGCCCCAGATCCTTGGGCTGTGGACATAGTATCTCAGGGTTACAAAATAGAATTCAAAACTTTCCCACCCAGGGGCAGATTTCTCCTCTCAAGATTTTCTGCAGACCAGGTAAAAAGAGAGGCGTTCTTGAACTGCATTCAGGACCTTTTCTCCCTGGAAGTTATTGTTCCAGTTCCAGTAAGGGAACAGGGTCTAGGATTCTATTCAAATCTGCTTGTGGTTCCCAAAAAGGAGGGAACTTTTCAACCCATTTTAGACCTAAAGTGCTTTAACAAGTTTCTCAGGGTACCGTTCTTCAAAATGGCTCACTTGGCAGTGGTCAGGTCTTGGGGAATTGCAGTGGCACCCTACCTGGATGACATATCAATTTAGGCGCCATCTTTTCAACAAGCAAACTCTCATACAGAGACTTTGTTGTCTTTTCTACATTCCCATGGAGGGAAGTGAATCTGGAGAAGAGTTCCCTTGTTCCAGCTACAAGGGTAGTTTTCTTAGGGATCATAATAGATTCCCTATCTATGAACATTTTTCTGACAGAGGTCAGAAAATCCAAAATTCTCTTCTCTTGCCTCTCTCTACAGTCTACTGTTCGGCCATCAGTGGCTCAATTTATTGAGGTAATTGGTCTGATAGTCGCTTCCATGGACATCATTCCCTTTGCTCGATTCCATTTGAGAGCTCTGCAATTATGCATGCTCAGATAATGGAATGGAACCCATTCAGATCTAGATCTAGAACAGTTGACAAGAGACTCTCTTCTCTGGTGGCTTTCTCAGGAGCATCTGTCTCAGGGCACATGCTTCCGGAGACCTTCCTGGGTGATTGTGACCGCGGACACCTGCCTGCTAGGTGGGGGAGCAGTCTGGGACTCGTTAAAAGCACAGGGACTATGGACTCGGGAGGAGTCTGCTCTCCCCATAAACATCTTGGAGCTGAGAACGATTCACAATGCTCTGATGGCTTGGCCTCAATTGTCCTTAGCCCGGTTTATCAGGTTCTAATCGGACATCACCTCAGTGGCTTACATCAACCACCAGGGAGGAAATCTGAGTTCCTTAGCCATGAAGGAGATGGCACAGATTATTCAGTGGGCAGAAGCTCACAATTGTTGTCTATCTGCCATCAACATTCCAGGAGTGGACACCTAGGAGATGGATTTCCTGAGCAGACAGACTTTTAATCCCGGGGAGATGGCTCTCCATCCGGAGGTGTTAGGTTAAGCCTCAAGTGGGGGGTGCCGAAGTTGGAAACTTCCAAGGTAGGTTTAATGGTAAAGAGATCCGCAGGCCACTCTGATAGATGTTCTGGCAGTTCCTTAGGTTTTTGGTCTAACATATCTGTCTCCTCCGTTGGCATTCCTTCCACGAGTCATTGCTAGTATCAAACAGGAGAGAGCATCTGTAATTCTAATAGCTCCTGCATGGCCTCACAGGATCTGGTATGCAGATCTAGTGAAGATGTCATCTCTGCCACCTTGGAGGTTGCCTCTGGGGATGGACCTTCTAACTCAGGGTCCATTACTCCATCCAAATCTGGTTTCTCTGAAGATGACTGCTTGGAGCTTAGTTCTGGCTAAGCGTGGATTTTCTTAGTTGGTCATTGAGACCATGATTCAAACTCGCAAGCCTGTTACTCATAAAATTTACCATAAGGTATGGCGTAAATACCTTTATTGGTGTGAATTGAAAGGCTACTCTTGGAGTAGGGTCAGGATTCCTAGAATTTTGTCCTTTCTCCAGGAAGGTCTAGAGAAAGGGTTGTCAGTCAGTTCTCTGAAGGGTCAGATTTCTGCATTATCTATTCTTTTACATAAGCATCTGGCGGATGTGCCAGATGTTCAATCTTTTTATCAGGCCATGGTCAGAATCAGATGGAAGGCCTGGAATTGAAGCATGGTTATTCATTTTTATCAGTGGATGTTGTCTCTCTCTACACTTATCCCTCATGATAAAGGTGGCGAAGCTGTTGAGTACTTTTTGGATAATTACTCAGGTTACAGTATAGAGTTAAAATAATTTATTTTGAAGTCAATTCAATTTCTTCTTACAGACAATTTTTTCCTGTTTGAGGGAGATTATTACCTCCAGAGGCGCGGAACAGCTATGGGGGCAAAATTCGCCCCCTCCTATGCCAACCTTTATTTGGGTTGGTGGGAGCTGTTCCGCGTCTTTGGGGATGCTAATCCCTTCAAGGAGCACATTGCATATTTTGGTCGCTATATTGACGACCTTCTTTTCATTTGGAGGGGTCCCAATGAGATGGTTACCCCATTTGTGATGTACTTGCAGGATAATGACATGAATTTGAAATTTACATATGAGAATAGTGAGGAGAAAATTTCTTACCTTGACATTGAGCTTTACCCTTATTTTGAGAAACATAACATTGATATACAATTGTATCAGAAAGAGGTTGCTGGTATCACTATTCTGAAAGCAAACTCTTGTCATCCAAGACATACTATTGCCTCAATACCTAAAAGTCAGTATATGAGGGTTAAACGTAATTGTTGAGCCTGAGAAATATGAGTTGCATGATAAGGAATTAACTAATCGGTTTTTGAAAAGGGGCTATAATAAGAATATGCTTGATGAAGCCAAGACACAAGTTGATCTCTTGGAAAGAGGTTCCCTTTTTGTTTGTAAGAGTAAACCTAGTACCTTTGAGAATAAACCTAAGTTTATTACTATTTACAGCAAAGAATATCATAAAATAAACATTGTAAAAAATTAATTCTCTATTCTAGAAGTAGATGAAGCACTAAAGATATTGTGCATGAGGGGTGTAATTTTATTTCACGCAAGAATAAGACCTTGGGAAACATGCTGTCACCCTCAATATTGCTACCCAAAAAGAACAAAAACTGGCTTAGTTTGAAGCCTGGTTTCTTTAAGTGCAGCAGCACCAGATGTAAATCTTGTTTGTTTGCTCTTTTTGGTTTTGAATTCACTTCTCAATCAACTGGTAAGACATATCAGATTAGACAGTATTCAAAATGCAATTCTGCATATGTTATATATCTTCTGACCTGCAGGGGGTGTAATAAGCAGTATGTAGGGATCACTACCGTCCCCTGGAAGATTGTTTCTTAGAACATCTTAGGTCAATTGAAGATCCTGAGTCCACCACTCCTGTGTTGCTACATTTTAAAAGGGAACATAACTCAGATGTTTCCCTCTTGACATTCCAGTGTATCAAAGTTATCCCCAGACACCCCAGAGGGGGCAATAGAGATGAGATTCTCAGGAAAAGAGAAGTATTTGGGATATTTCAATTGGACACTAGAGTGCCAAGAGGATTGAACTCTGAGTGGGACGGTAAATTGTTCATAAAATGAATACATGTGTTCAGTTTCTATTTTTTTATTTTTGTGGATATGGTACTATATACATTTATGAGTTATTTATGTTTATTTAATATTTATTATTTTTCTTATTTTCAATTTTAGTTATGTGCCATGCAGTTTCAATAATAATACTGCTTCTTTATACATTGATTAGTTATCTCTTGTATGTTATTTGTTTGCTATCAACATATTGTTCACATTCTTATACATATATGCAGTTAGGAATATTTAATTAATTAACTGTTTAGCAACTATTAAATTGTTGAGATTTGATGTCAATTCAAGGGAGGAGCTTTAAGCATATTTAAAGGCTACTGCAGTCATTGTTCAACTAGCGGTCATTGAGAAAGTTCAGTATATGTTGTATACGAAACATGTTTGACCTGTGCTAGTCATCTGTAACTTCCTTTTTGGATGCCGGTGTTTTCTATGCTGAATAAACTTCTTACTTGCTTTTACCTGTGAGAGTAGTGGTCTGTGGATTGCCTCCTTTGGAGTTTTACTGTTTGGGGATCGGATGTTTGGAGACTGGGTGCCTTTTCTTTCACTGTTGTACTTTCATGGTCAGAATCAGGTCTGTGTTTAAATCTGTTGCTGCTCTTTGAAGCCTTAACCTTGTTCTTAAAGTTTTGCAGCAGGCTCCATTTGAACCAGTGCATTTCATAGATCTTAATTTGTTATCTTGGAAGGTTTTGTTTCTTATTGCTATTTCTTCTGCTCAGAGAGTTTTGTAACTCTCGGATTTTCAGTGTGATTTGCCTTATGTTATCTTTCATGCGGATAAGGTGGTTCTTCGTACTAAATTGTGGTTTCTACCTAAAGTGGTTTCGGATAGAAATATTAATAAGGAAATTGATGTTCCTTCTCTCTGTCCCAATCCTTCTTCTCATAAGGAACGTCTGTTGCACAACTTGGATGTTGTGCGTGCTCTAAAATTCTACCTACAGGCTACTGAAGATCTTCGCCTGTCTTCTGCCCTGTCTTGAATGTGCAGGGAGTGGCATTGCACAAGAAGTGCTTGTGCAATGATAAATGCCGACAGCATTTGCTGTCAGCATTTATCAATGTTGGATGAACATGATCCGCTACAGAGGATCATGTCCGTCCGAATTTGATAAATCTACCCTCACGTTATTTCCAGGCAATAGTCTGTTAGACATAGTAAATGTCAGCTATGATTGTTTTTGTTTTTTATTTACACAATATAACTGTAAATAAATTCATATACTCAAGGGGCCATTGCATTCTAATTCTCTCATTCGTTTGAAAGAGCACTATGTAAACATGAAAAAAGCAGCAGCTGAGTCTGGTTATGAGAAGCAGTTTGACTGGAATCAGAAGGTAGCAAGAGGTATTTATGCTAATATGTGAAAAGGTTTTTTATTACATATTTATTTATATAGAAACTTACTGGGTGATTATTTTACATTACACTATTTTTTTTTTACACGATTTTCTTGCAGTTCAGGTTCACTCATGTTAGTTTGCAAATGCAAGTTAAGAAAGCAGAGGTCTTAAGGTCTTATATCCTCCCAAAATGATACCTCTAGGATGATTAACAAGCCCTGCAATTGAGCAAGAGGAAGGGACAGCACAATCACTTGCTTCGGCAATGTAAAATGTGGGTGGCATATGCTGTCTTGCTCACCACCAATGGGGGATGCAGTAACCCAGTGTACCTTCTGTTTGTTAAATGGGCCCCATAGTGTGATCTGAAAAACAGATTTACCATGGTGTGTCAAACGGTCTTATGATTTGACTTGACAGCTCTGTTACATAAATGCAATTGACTCTTTTCCCAAACACTTTGGGCTCCATGTACTAAGCCGTCAATTAATCCGACATTGTAGACACGGATAAACTCGCCGTTACTCGCCACTGGCGAAATGGTGTCCGCTGTCACTATGTACTAAAAATCCACCCAGAAATAGACACGTCTAGCCAGTCACGAGCAGTGTCAGATTATTGATAAATTTGACGCCTCACTCGCTGCAACTAAGTTAATGTATTTAAATGTCAGTAGAATTGTATGGCCAATTATTAACACATGACATGCAAGGTGTCAGGGACGTCATAGTAGTCGCAGGAACAGAATTTGGCTACTATAAAAGTGCAACTTTTCTAACCAACTTTATTATTTTTCAAAATGTTTTGATCAGTAAATGCAGTGTGTTATTTTTGTAATCTTTATTTACAAATTTGATATGGCTTCATCTGGATCTGATACCACTTCAAAATCCAAGAATCCTCACTTTTCGCATCAGAAAAACGTAGTTTTAATTGATATGTTTATTGACTCTTATGATTATTTATTTGGATGTCGTGTCAAACAGACCAATTTTTCAAGGAGGAAGATGATCTGGCAACGGATAAGCAATGCAGTTATTGCCCAGGGTCCTGGAAAAAAGGATGTTGAATAGTTCAAGAAACGTTATAACGACATCAAACATTGGCCAGAGAAAAAAATTCTGCACGTGCTACAGGAGGTAGACCAGTATATGTGGCTAACTCAAATGACTATGAGCAGAAGCCTGTTCAGCGTCTAGGGCCTGAGATCATCACCGGCATAACGGACGACTGTGACAGGGATTTGAGAGGTAAATGTATAACGTAATAATTGACGCCAAATGCTTCTAAAATAACAATAGTTCTGTGTCTCCAATAATATGGATGAAAAATAACCTTATTGGTCTTCTTACTAAAGAAATTCATAGAAATGATGACGCATTATTACATTTTTTTATTTACTATGGATTTTTTAAATAAATATATATATATATATATATATATATATATATATATATAAAATAAAAAAAGTAAAAATATGGTTCTACAATAATTGGGTTTCTATAATTATCTGTTGTATGAAGCTATAAAGGGAATATAAGAAAAATGTTGATATATATCTTCTGTATTGTTCATGCATACAATAGTGTATTCAAAAGCTAAACATTACATTTTTACTCAATAGTAAAATAATTTTTTTTATGACGCATATAAACCTTATTTTTTTTATTAGTTTTTTTATAAATATAGGGGAGAACTATTAACATGATCCCTAAAGATAACATTGTGCTCATGCCGTGCCTTTGTAATAAAAATATTTGTATTTAATTTAAAGAATAGGCCCAATTTAATTGTAATTTTAATGTAATTAAATGCCATGTGAACAGGTTTGCTTTATAATATGGTTCAATACAAGTAAATAATATGATATTAAAGGGACATGAAACAAAAAAAAATCTTCCATGATTTAGAAAGAGCATGCAATTTTAAACAACTTTCCAATTTACTATTATTATTAAATTTGCTTTGTTCTTTTTTTATCCTTTGCTGAAGGGTTTATCTTGTTAAGCTCAGGATCAGCAAAGAACCTAGGTTCTATCTGCTGATTGGTGGCTGCATATATATATACCGATTGTCATTGGCTCACCCATGTGTTCAGATAGAAACCAGTAGTGCATTGCTGCTGCTTCAACAAATGATACCAAGAGAATGAAGCAAATTTGATAATTGAAGTAAATTTTAAAGTTGTTTAAAATGGTATGTTCTACATAAATCATGAAAGAAAAAAATTGGGTTTCATGTCCCTTTAACTTTTATCTCACCATATTCTGACCGCCCCCTGATCACATGCCTTTTTTATTTATTATCTATTAACTTTTATTTTGCATGATTCGAGTATAGCATACAATTTTTAACAGCATTCCAAATTAGTTCTAATATCTAATTTTCTGCATCATATAGATATACTTTGTTTGAGAAATAGCACTGCATATGGGTGACGCAATCACACGAGCCATATATGTGCATCAACCAATGATTATTTACTGAGCCTATCTATATATGCTTTTCAGCAAAGTATATCAATGGAATGAAGAAAAAAAAGATAATAGAATTAAATTAAAAAGTTTTTTAAAATTGCATGTTCTCTCTAAATCATGAAAGAAAAATGTTTGTTTTCATGTCCCTTAAATGATTGTGCCAGCAGCCACTGGCATGATCAGAGTATTATTAAACTATAAAATAAAAAAAAAAAATTAATTACTAAAAATATTCTTTTATTTTAAAGCTACACCGACACCACAACCATAGCCAGGGAGGAGTACCAATGAAGCGCCCACTTCTTCAAGATCTTCTGCAGCTGTTTCTAGACCATCTACAAGTGCATCTCATGGTCAATTTATAAGGTTGACATCTACTGTCACACACAGTTCTTCATCTGCGGATACACTCCTTGATGTAAGGACCAGCACTCCAGATACAAGTGTTGGAAGAGGAACGGGTAAGTAAATGTTTCTTTCTAACAAAATCACAAATTAGCACTTTCATTTTTCTTTTTTTAAAATAAAAATAACATTTCCAAAAAAATTTTTTTTTGAACAAGCGTGGGTTATGTCTTTCATCTATCAAATCCAACAATTTAGATTTAAAATAATTTATTTTTCATAAAAATAATAAAATGTACAATGATAGTATTGACATAACATAGAATCAAGTTCAATATAGTTTAGAGATGGAATGGCAGGGGAATTACATATACCAATGATCTGAGCTTGCCATTAATCTCAAAATTAATTGATATTCAATGTAATTTTAAAATTACATTTAAAGGGAATGTAATCACAATATAATATATGTCAATAATTCTAATTAACTCAATTCTTATTATCCATTTTCTTTGTTTATAGCGGATTTGGGACGTTTGTTCCATAGTTTGACCGGACATTCATAAATACATACCCCTGAGAATCAGGACGAAGAAGGGGAAACACAGGCACCACCACCACAAGAAACAGGGGATGTAAATATTGCAAATCCACCAGCTGATGGACTATTGGCCGATGTTGGCTTAACGGAAATGTTGTCACTTGCCAGGCAATATAGAGAGGACCACAGGGGCATGCAGAATGTTATTAACACTAATATTGAACGTTGGGCAGCCTTATCCGAAAAAAGTATTGAAATTGAAAAAGAAAAAATGGAAATTGAAAGGCAAAAATTAAATCTCCAAAGAGAAATGTTTCAGTGGTGGAGGCAGATGGACGAAATAAAAAAACAGCAAATCAATAGAGCCATAAGCCTCACTGAAAGTACACTAAAATCATTAATATATATATAAGTTAAAGAGAGGGTACAACAGACCCCAAAAGACCAAGGCTATAATGAACCATTTATTTTTTATTTATAACACCAAAATTTCAAAGGTTATATTTTCTGTTTATTGTTTTCATACATAAATATTTGTTCTATAATTATTATTTATTTATTTATTTATTTTTATTTGTTTTTGGTTTAATATTTGTTTGCAAATAAATCTTCAATTACTATTGATTGATCACAAACAAAAAAAAGGATTTGGCTTTTTTTTGCCTTTCTTATTAAAATTATTTTCAATTTTTTTATGAACAACATCAACAGAATCAAATCAAATAACATATTTTCAGTACAGAAAATCTACTTGCTCCAATAAACATTCCCAAAGTTGCCCTAATTTTAGAGATTTTGAGTTTAACATTATCTTCAATACAACTCTGAATTCTTTTGTCATCAGTTTCAGTAGTTGCTGTTGAAGATACATCTGTAGAATATCAAAAACAAAACAATTACGGCTAGATTTAGAGTTGGGCGGTAGCCGGCAAAACCAGCGTTAGAGGCTCCTAACGCTGGTTTTTACCGCCCTCTGGTATTTGGAGTCAGTCAGGAAAGGGTCTAACGCTCACTTTCCAGCCGCAACTTTTCCATACCGCAGATCCCCTTACGTCAATTGCGTATCCTATCTTTTCAATGGGATCTTTCTAACGCCAGTATTTAGAGTCGTGGCTGAAGTGAGCGTTAGAAATCTAACGACAAAACTCCAGCCGCAAAAAAAAGTCATTAGTTAAGAGCTTTCTGGGCTAACGCCGGTTTATAAAGCTCTTAACTACTGTGCTCTAAAGTACACTAACACCCATAAACTACCTATGTACCCCTAAACCAAGGTCCCCCCACATCGCCGCCACTCTATTAAAAAATTTTAACCCCTAATCTGCCGACCGCACACCGCTGCCATCCACGTTATCCCTATGAACCCCTAATCTGCTGCCCCTAACACCGCCAACCCCTATATTATATTTATTAATCCCTAATCTGCCCCCCTCAACGTCGCCTCCACCTGCCTACACTTATTAACCCCTAATCTGCCGAGCAGACCGCACCGCTACTATAATAAAGTTATTAACCCCTAATCTGCCTCACTCCCGCCTCAATAACCCTATAATAAATAGTATTAACCCCTAATCTGCCCTCCCTAACATCACCGACACCTAACTTCAAGTATTAACCCCTAATCTGCCAATCGGAGCTCACTGCTAATCAAATAAATTTTTTAACCCCTAAAGCTAATTCTAACCCTAACCCCCCCCAAGTTAAATATAATTTTATTCTAATGAAATAAATTAACTCTTATTAAATAAATTATTCCTATTTAAAGCTAAATACTTACCTGTAAAATAAACCCTAATATAGCTACAATATAAATAATAATTATATTGTAGCTTTTTTAGGATTAATATTTACTTTACAGGCAACTTTGTATTTATTTTAACCAGGTACAATAGCTATTAAATAGTTAAGAACTATTTAATAGTTACCTAGTTAAAATAATTACAAAATTACCTGTAAAATAAATCCTAACCTAAGATACAATTAAACCTAACACTACACTATCAATAAATTAATTAAATAAAATACCTACAATTATCTACAATTAAACCTAACACTACACTATCAATAAATTAATTAAATAAAATACCTACAAATAAATACAATTAAATATACTAACTAAAGTACAAAAAATAAAAAAATATTTACAAACATTAGAAAAATATTACAACAATTTTAAACTAATTACACCTACTCTAAGCCCCCTAATAAAATAACAAAGCCCCCCAAAATAAAAAAATGCCCTACCCTATTCTAAATTAAAAAAGTTCAAAGCTCTTTTACCTTACCAGCCCTTAAAAGGACCTTTTGTGGGGCATGCCCCAAAGAATTCAGCTCTTTTGCCTGTAAAAAAAACACATACAATACCCACCCAACATTAAAACCCACACCCACATACCCCTAATCTAACCCAAACCCCCTTAAATAAACCTAACACTAAGCCCCTGAAGATCTCCCTACCTTGTCTTCACTTCACCGGGTCCCGATCTGTCCAGAAGAGCCTACGATGTCTTGATCCAAGCCCAAGTGGGGGGCTGAAGAGTGACGTTCATCCTCGGGCTGAAGTCTGGATCCAAGCGGCGGCTGAAGAAATCCATCATCGGGCTGAAGTCGGAAGTCCATCATCGGGATGAAGTCTTCTATCATCATCTTCTAACGACGCCTACTAGCCGAATGACGGTTCCTTTAAATGACATCATCTAAGATGGCGTCCGTCAAATTCCGATTGGCTGATAGGATCAGCCAATCGGAATTAAGGTAGGAAAATTCTGATTGGCTGATGGAATCAGCTAATCAGATTCAAGTTCAATCCGATTGGCTGATCCGATCAGCCAATCAGATTGAGCTCGCATTCTATTGGCTGTTCCGATCAGCCAATAGAATGCGAGCTCAATCTGATTGGCTGATTCCATCAGCCAATCAGAATTCTCCTACCTTAATTCCGATTGGCTGATAGAATCCTATAAGCCAATCGGAATTTGACGGATGCCATCTTGGATGACGTCATTTAAAGGAATCGTCATTCGGCTAGTAGGCGTCGTTAGAAGAGGATGGATCTGCGTCGGTTGGGAAGAAGATGGCTCCGCTCCGCTCCAGGAGAAAGAAGATTGAAGATGCTGCTTGATAGAAGACTTCATCCCGATGATGGACTTCCGACTTCAGCCCGATGATGGATTTCTTCAGCCGCCGCTTGGATCCAGACTTCAGCCCGAGGATGGACGTCACTCTTCAGCCCCCCGCTAGTGAAAGTGTAGTGTTAGGTTTAATTGTAGATAATTGTAGGTATTTTATTTAATTAATTTATTAATAGTGTTGTGTTAGGTTTAATTGTAATTTAGGTTAGGATTTATTTTACAGGTAATTTTGTAATTATTTTAACTAGGTAACTATTAAATAGTTCTTAACTATTTAATAGCTATTGTACCTGGTTAAAATAAATACAAAGTTGCCAGTAAAATAAATATTAATCCTAAAATAGCTACAATATAATTATTATTTATATTGTAGCTATATTAGGGTTTATTTTACAGGTAAGTATTTAGATTTAAATAGGAATAATTTATTTAATAAGAGTTAATTTATTTAGTTAGAATAAAATTATATTTAACTTAGGGGGGTGTTAGGGTTAGAATTAGCTTTAGGGGTTAAAAAATTTATTAGAGTAGCGGTGAGCTCCGATCGGCAGATTAGGGGTTATTACATGAAGTTAGGTTCGGTGATGTTAGGGAGGGCAGATTAGGGGTTAATACTATTTATTATAGGGTTATTGAGGTGGGAGTGAGGCGGATTAGGGGTTAATAACTATATTATAGTAGCGGTGTGGTCCGCTTGGCAGATTAGGGGTTAATAAGTGTAGGCAGGTGGAGGCGATGTTGAGGGGGCAGATTAGGGGTTAATAAATATAATATAGGGGTCGGCGGTGTTAGGGGCAGCAGATTAGGGGTACATAGGTATAATGTAGCTGGCGGTGGTGTACGGAGCAGCAGATTAGGGGTTAATAATAATATGCAGGGGTCAGCGATAGCGGGGGGCGGCAGATTAGGGTTTAATAAGTGTAAGGTTAGGGGTGTTTAGACTCAGGGTTCATGTTAGGGTGTTAGGTGCAGACTTAGGAAGTGTTTCCGCATAGCAAACAATGGGGCTGCGTTAGGAGCTGAACGCTGCTTTTTTGCAGGTGTTAGGTTTTTTTTCAGCTCAAACAGCCCCATTGTTTCCTATGGGGGAATCGTGCACAAGCACGTTTTTGAAGCTGGCCGCGTCCATAAGCAACGCTGGTATCTAGAGTTGCAGTGGCGATAAATTATGCTCTACGCTCCCTTTTTGGAGCCTAACGCAGCCATTCTGTGAACTCTAAATACCAGCGGTATTTAAAAGGTGCGGGAGAAAAAAAGCACGCGTAGCTAACGCACCCCTTTGGCCGCAGAACTCTAAATCTAGCCGTTAGTATTTAACTTTACATATCCATATTCAATTTATAATATGGTTATCTGTTCGCAATGATTACCTCCAGCTGGTGTATTATCTATATAATCGACTATATTGGCTTCTACACTTTTGTCCACTCCTTTAAAGCTTTCATCAAACCCAACTCCTAAAAATATTTAATATTTTTTAAAAAAATGGTTTGTTTTAAGAGTAACAAGTATGAAACATACTTTTATCTTCTATCATTGTTCTTAAAACTTCAATTCTTGGCTGACTATCATCTGAACTTAACTCTTCGCCTAATAACACACACCATCAGGAGTTTGAAAATCATCTATTTCAGCCATATTTTCTAGGTCTTCCATGGTAATATCTATGTTACAGTAATTAAAAAGATAAACATAAACTATGAAGCCAAAAACTATTTAAAAAAAATATATCAATTATATGTTAACTAACCATTATCTGTCTGTGTATTTACACTCATTTGTTGAAAACCTTGATATGGATTGGGAGATAATTCAATATCCAATAGTGTTAGTGGCATAGGTGTAGATACAGCTTCACTCCTGGGTGTTTCCACCAACCTTGACCGAAGGTACCGTGGTGGCTCTTTACCCTTTATTTTCTTACTTTGCATATCTATAAAGATATTTTTTTAAAAAAACTTCCAATAGCAAAGTAACATAGAAAAATGTTTAACAAATTTCTTTAAAATTTTTGAAGTTATGCATGCTACTCCAATTTTATTAATAGTATTTTTTAAGCACAAATTTAAATTATAATCTACTAACATTGTTTATCAAGTTTATTTTTACAGACTAATTACAATTACATTTTACTCTACTAACACACGGCTAGATTACAAGTTTTGCGGTAATAGCGGTGCGGTACTAACTTGTACATTATTTCCATTTAGCAATTTTTTTAGCATTGGTATTACGAGTCTCCAAACAACCTCGTAACGCTTCGCGGTAACACGACTACCACGTTTATTTTTTAAGCGTAATCACGGGTGCGTTAAACATTCTCCCATAGAGATCAATGATAAATGAAATAACGACAGATTTTTCAGCTAACACTTGATCTCGCGAGAAATACACCCTACTCTGTCATATTACGTACACGGAATAATGCACAACAAAACCAAAGCTCAAATGTACAAACAACAATCACACGAAATAGTACATACGCATTACACATTCACAATAAAAAAAATTATGCACAACATTTACACTAAACAAGGAATACATAAATACTTTCAGATCTTGCAACACGGAACAAAACAACATGAAAAAAGAATTGCATACCGATACACAAACAAAACATTCGTATTCAAGATCACGTAACATTAGTAGAAATAAACATTTACAACACTTCACAAATACGAGACCATCACAAATCAGCATTTACATTTACAGAAAATACTTTTGGACAATGTTATGCAAAACGATCACTATCACATCCTCGCATTATACACATTACACAAATAAGAAATCAATATGAGCATGTTTAAATTAAAAAAAAATTATATCAATTGCACACATATTAATTACTAACAAAGCACACCTGAACCTCCTTTACTTTGCAAACCGGAACATCATTAAACATTTACATAGGGTATATAAGCATGCTCTAAGCATGGCTTCTTTGACTGTATTGCTTTTTCGAGTTAGGTGCAGGTCTAGGCGTTGGAGGGTTTGGTGAGATTAGAGAGATTTGAGAGTAGAGAGATTTTGGGAGTGTTATTTAGTGAGAATTAGCTAGTGAGAGTTAGTGCGAGTTGGTTAGTGCGAGTTGGTTAGTGAGAGTTGGTTAGTGAGAGTTGGTCAGTGAGAGTTGGTCAGTGAGAGTTGGTTAGTGAGAGTGAGTTTGTTTGGGTGAGTGTGCTAGTGTTTTGTTCCTACATTCATTATATAAACACATTTACATGCAAGCACATTCAATACATGCATACACTTATCAATAACACTACATACACTCCATACCCCATTCCCTCTCATACTACACTCCATACCCCATTCCCTTTAACTCCATATCCCATTCCATTCGAACCCATATCCCATTCCCTTTAACCCCATAGCTTTTTTCTCCTTTACTACATTTATTGTTTACATATCCTCATTTTCGTCTATTTCCACATATACGTTTGTTTAAAACCCATTACCCTCTTTTATTTATATCCCATTCACACTTTTAGCACTTTTTTTTTTGTTCATTATTTTGACCCCCTTTCATTTGGGCACCTTCACATTTTGTTTGAGTATGTCGGGAGAGGGGGAGGGGGAGAGGGAGTAGATTAGCCTGGAGCTATTAGAGCTCATTAGGCAGGAGGTCAGGGATGAGCTTGTAGAGGAGGTTAGGCAGGAGGTTAGCCAGGAGAGAGGGAGGGGGAGAGGAAGGGGGAGAGGAACGGGACAGGAAGAGGGAGAGAAGGGGTGGGTGGACCCAGCCACATTGTTGAGGATGAACAAGTGGCTTGGCCCAGTGGGGTGCAGCATAGAGGGAGCTTCACAGTCCGGGGAACAGAGGCTCACATCACAGGGGAAGCTCAGGCAGAAGGAGGAGAGATATACCATGGCAGAGAAGGAGGCCCTTATAGAGGCTTATATGGAGAGGGCTAGGAGGCTGCAGACACAGAAGGCCACCCCTAAGGAGAAGCGGAAGCTGTGGCTGGAGATCAGGGATGCCGTCAATGCAGTGGGGGTTCATAACAGAAATGAGAAGTCTATCCATCATTGCTACCGGGACTGCAGAGCTGAACTCAAACGAAAGCTCTCAAGGGAGATGGAACTGGTGACGGGCTTGCCACTGGGAAGAAATGCTGCGTCCCAACATCTCCAAGGTGGCCATAGTCGGCATTGGAGGAGTTGATACTGGGAACCTGCCCCTCTCATCTGCCGGTAAGCTCATTTACTAATCTCTTTACATCAAAAAGAAATGTATTTAAGGATATTTTTAAACGCAATTACGCTTTTTTATACATTATTACGTAAACGCATTCACAATTACCTTGCAAATGTTGCATTTCAAGAAAAGCCATCACATTAGTATCTAGTCTACAGATTAGGTGTGCATTTAATCAGATTTAAGACAAACGCAAAAAGGCATTCAGATGACCATATAGATATCAGAAAGAAGAGTTTGCAAATGCGGAAATCATACTGATTGCTTTTGATTACAATAAAATTACGAGGGCAGACTCATTAATACACTTTTAAAAGAAACATTTGCATCTTTATTTGGAACTGTGCTAATAACTCAATTTCTTTATTTTTCCAATATACAGAGTCTGAGCCCGGGGAGGAGGCAGCACAGCAACCACAGGCTCCTCCTTCACCCAGACATGAGAGTGGTGAAGATGACTCGCCACCTCTGGAAGACATGGAAGACATCCCTTTAACCTCATCCTCTGAAGAAGCCCCCACTGCAGAAGAGATCCCTGCAGCAGCCCCCGTGCACCAGCAGCCCCCCATGCACCAGCAGCCCGCTGTGCAGCAGATCCTCAGGAGCACATACCCCCAGAGATAGCAGAGGTGCAGATCTTGACCAATTTCCTTGAGTAGATGAGTGCCACCCGGAGGGAACAGGCGGAAATCAGAGTCTACCTGACGGAATACTAAATTAGATTCGCGATGGTCAAAGAGAGATTTTGAATACTCTTAAGGATATGTTGCAGGTCCTCCGGGAGGGGCAAAACACACCATCTGCTCCTGGGCCTGCACCATCTGCTCCTGGGCCTGCACCATCTCTTCCTCTGCCTGGTGATCACTTAACAACTCACAGTACTCCTCCCCCTCTTCCACAAACATCTCCTATGAGAACTCGTCGGAGGGGGCAGTTGCCTCCCCAGAGCCTCAGTCTCGTGGGAAGAGGGGAAGGAAGAGGAAGTACATTTTTATAACTTTTTAAATGTATTTAACGTGTAAAGGATAGGTATGTGATGATGTGGTCTTCTTACACTTGTGGAGCACACTCTGTATTTAAAAGGCTTCTATGAGACTGGGTCCATAGAGGCGGATTGTTTGCAGAGTGTGTTTTACAAGTGTGTGGAGACCACATCATCACATGCTGTCCTTGTTGATTACATTGGTTAGTTTTTGCGATGTGATGTCCAAACTGTTCTCCTAATCTCAAACAAAATGACCATTACAATTATAAACGAAGGCATATCACTGTTTTGATGCCAACAGCACAGCTTAAAGGGACAGTCATAATATACATTTTTATTGGTTACAAAGAAAACAATTTATTAGTTTGGAATAACAAGACTGTTATAGAAATACACGTTTTACTTTTGTAATTATATCTATGCCTCTGCAAAATTACCCCATTTTTCTGTTCTCTTGACAGACCTGCATTTCAGACAATCCATGATAACTCAAGGGTAAATATACTGCATTAGATCAATGTTTTCTATATGAAACACATTAACTAATGCCTTCTAGTAGTCAAAATGCAATCAGATTAGATGCACTCTCTAAGGTCTTAGAAATGAGATGATGAACCCCCTAGGTTTATCTTTCAAATAAGAACACCAAGAGAATAAAGATAATTTGGGGATAAACATTAATGTTAAAAATTATGCAAATTGCATTTCCATATTGAAATCTAATGTTTTGCTTGACTTGACTGTCCCTTTAAACAATAGCATAAGCTAACATATACTAATCCTTAGGGCTTGTTGGTATATCTACACTTACTTGTTAAAACAAGAACATTTTTGAATTTGATACTAAGCCTGTATGCCATATTTCTCTCGACGTGTTAAATAAAGTCTATTTTTTTTAAAGCTACATTATAGTCTTTGAATTTTTAAAGAAAGATAATTCATTTAGAAGGTTTATGAAAGCAGAACATTCACTTACATGATTTTCTGAGACATGAGAGTCTAACATTTTAAACACCATTCTCACTTACTCACATTCTTTGACTTGTTATATTGTTAGCCTTTGCAGACAGGTTTATCTAGGACTGCTCTGCTGATTGGTGGCTGCATATACCTACCGATTGACATAGGCTCACCCATGGGTTTAATTAAAATATAGTAATGTATTGATGCTCATTAATCACATTATACCAAAAGACTTAAAGGGACACTGACCAAAAAAATTTATTTAGTGATTCAGATAGAAAATTCAATTTTAAAACAATTTCTAATTTACCCCTATTATTTTTTCTTCGTTCTCTTGCTTTCTTTATTTGAAAAAGAAGGCATGTAAGCTAGTTTATGTGTTCAGAACCATGGAAAGCACTTGTTTATTGGTAGGTGAATTTACCCACAAATCAGCAAGAACAAAACAGTGTGTTCAACAAAAATGGTCTGGCATCTAAACTTACATTCTTGCATTCCAAATAAAGATACCAAGAGAAAGAAAAGATTTTGAAAAAAGGAGAAATTAGAAATGTAATTAAAATTGCATGCTCTATCTGAATCACAATAGAAAAAATGTGGGGTCAGTGTCCCTTTAAGCACATTGGAGAATAGAAGAAATGGAAAACCTGGTTTAAAAATGTATGTGAAAAAAAAAAATGTTTTTAAAAAAAGGGTTTCATGTCCTTTTAAGAGTTACATTAGAAATATATGTTCCCAATACTAGATTTGGAGATCAACAGTGTGGAAGCCATACATGACACAATACTGAGCATTTACATTATTAAAAATATCAGGACATAACATCTAGAATAAGTAGACATCTCATATATATTTATCATATGATAAAGGTCAATGCAAATTGAATATATTATTCAAACACAAAAGCGCATCTTTAGAAAATAGATGTTTAAAATTAAACACAACACATTAATTATTTGAAAAAAAGAAAATATTGTTTACAAACATATTAAACACGATGGAGTATATTCATGAATTTGCACTTGCCTCAAAATGTATTCGGCATGAAAAACATATTGCCTTCATTCGTTTCTTCAACGAGACAACAATCAAATTTTTGTGTTCTTTATCAGCTATGGTTCAACAATGTACATGACTGACACAATCCATAATCCATGATAGTCATGGTTTTAAACTTGTGTTCTCTTTCACAAACGTGGGTTACATGGAAATTCAAATATTGCGGGAGAATGTAATCCAATCAGATGGATTTAACACCTTGGCATGTGATGTCTTAAGCAACATGGTGCATCTGAGATCACGTAAAAACGTCATCCTATCAAAGGCGCATCCGAGATTGCGTAAAAACGTCATCCTATCAAAGGCGCATCCAAAATTGCGTAAAAACGTCATCCTATCAAAGGCCCATCTGAGATTGTGTAAAAACATCATCCTATCAAAGGCACATCCAAGATCGCGTAAAAACGTCATCCTATCAAAGGCGCATCCAAGAGCGCGTAAAAACGTCATCCTATCAAAGTCCGCATTTTACAGTTTTGAATGTCAATAAGAAACGTACAGGTATTTATATTTTAAAACCTAGTATGTGCTATATTGTTATCTATGAAGCGTGTTTATTTCATGTAATGCACAGCTTCACATAATGTCACGCTAGATAAGGTAATACTGTGATATATGAAATATCCATTCTTGTAATAAGTATATATTTCATTAGTATAGGAGGATTCTGAAAAATTTAGGAAGAAGCAGGGTTTAAATGGACATGAAACACACATTTTATGTTACACGATTATGTAGAGATTTAAATTTAATGACCTTTCAAATTTAATGATATTATTTTAATTTGCTTCTTTCTCATGTTATCTTTTGGTGAAATGGGTTTCGAGGTAATCTCAAGAGCAGCAAACAACCTATGTTTTAAATGCTGATTGGTGACTGCATATATATATACCATCTGTCATTGGTTCACCTATGTGTTCAGTTAGAAATCAGTAGTGCACTAATACTCATTTTAAAACTTCGACCAACAGACTGAAATAAATTTAATAATTAAAGTATTTTTTTTTTTAAATATAATGTTAGACATAAAGGATCAAATACATTTATTGGTTCAATGTGCCTTTAAGGATTAACAACATAACATATTTTATAAAAAATGACAGGAAGAAATAAATATAAAAAATAACATATTAATACATTACATTTTATTATGATGTCTGAAAAGTTAAATAAATAATATAAGTGACAAAAATGTCAGAATGATAAATCGGCCCCATTGGAGCCATCTGACAAGGTGACATAGTGCATCATAGTCATTGGAGGGAGTTGACAAGGCAAACACAGTCCCATTGGAGCCATCTGACAAGGTGACATAGTGCATCACAGTCCTTGGAGGAAGTTGACAAGGCAAACACAGTCCCATTGGAGCCATCTGACAAGGTGACATAGTGCATCACAGTCCTTGGAGGGAGTTTTTTGAACTATCCAGATTGCACAGTAATCTTGCCTGGATTTTAAATCCTCGTTGGATTGCAAATATCACCTCCACTTGCGGATCCAAATTTATCCAGATCGTCTGGATCGTCTGGATCTTGTCACCTTACGAAGGTTTGAAAATTACAACGTTATTCATCTGGTCCAATAGCTATTACTAATAGCACTCAGGATACAACCTAAACATCATCAGTATTATTAATACCTCCTTGGACCCTTCTCTCATCTATCATTCAATGTAAATTTAATCAACCGTACTTCAAGAATCTTTTCTCATAACAATCATAGAGGTTGAGCGGATTCGACCTATCAGATTTCTTCTCTGATTCCACTGCCAGTGAGTCACAGCACACGTGACCCGGAAGGATACAACGCACACAATTTGCTCTTAATGTGAGTTACAGATAGCTGGAAGCAGCAGTGTGAGACACACCATTACAGGTACTTTAATCACAGCTTGTTTTGACGAAAAATGTCAGTTTCTACCTACTGTTTTTAGCCCCTTGGCTGCTATTCATAGGATCCTTATATCAAGGTTCATATTGTGAATCTTATTCAAACACAAATCTACGGCGTATAACACCATTACAGGTACTTTTCTACTATAATATCCACTGCAGTGAGATAATAATTTTTACAAAGAAACTTTTTAACAACAAGTTTTGAGCTCATATTTTATTTTTTCATTCATTATTGCCTCACGGTAACAAAATTGCTACTTTGTATTATATATTTTATTTACACTATAATTGTATTAAAATTGTTTTTATATACATACATTGTATTCTATACCTTTTTCTAGTATAATTTGTCTTTGAACTTGGCAGAGGCAGTTTAATATTAGTTAAGTTTTATAGATTAAGATTTGCTCTCAGCTTCATATATTTTAACTCCTTTTTAAAACTACTATTGATTACTCTCACCTCTCAATTTGTATGTCCCTTTTTAACCGGTTTGTTATTATTATTTTTTGCATAAAAAGGTTTGAGGCATTTTCGTGCTAATCTGAACACACATAGAAATCAAGATTCTATTCTGTGCTAGAATTTACAAATATAACGTTGGCTTTAATATAACCCGATGTGGATTTATCTAATATTCCCCATCTTTGTGCCTAATTGAACACACGTATAAATTTGGATTTTAATTCACACTCTAATTAATACACACAGTGTTGTTTATAATATAACCTTATGTAGATATATTTATAGCTCCCCTTATCTGTTCATGTTTCAAGCCATCTGACATGGTGACATAGTGCATCACAGTCCTTGGAGGGAGTTCACAAGGCAAACAAAGCCCCATTGGAGCCATCTGACAAGGTGATATAGTGCATCACAGTCTTTGGAGAGAGTTTACAAGGCAAACAAAGGCCAAAACAGCCCCATTGGAGCCATCTGACAAGGTGACATAGTGCATCACAGTCCTTGGAGGGAGTTGACAAGGCAAACAAAGGCCAACACAGCCCCATTGGAGCCATCTGACAAGGTGGCATAGTGCATCACAGTCCTTGGAGGGAGTTGACAAGGCAAACACAGCCCCATTGGATCCATCTTACAAGGTGACATAGTGCATCACAGTCCTTGGAGGGAGTTAACAAGGCAAACAAAGGCCAACACAGCCCAATTGGAGCCATCTGACAAGGTCACATAGTGCATCACAGTCCTTGGAGGGAGTTGACAAGGCAAACAAAGCCCCATTGGAGCCATCTGACAAGGTGACATAGTGCATCACAGTCTTTGGAGGGAGTTTACAAGGCAAACAAATGCCAAAACAGCCCCATTGGAGCCATCTGATAAGGTACATAGTGCATCACAGTCCTTGGAGGGAGTTGACAAGGCAAACACAGCCCCATTGGAGCCATCTGACAAGGTGACATAGTGCATCACAGTCCTTGGAGGGAGTTGACAAGGCAAACAAAGGCCAACACAGCCCCATTGGAGCCATCTGACAAGGTGGCATAGTGCATCACAGTCCTTGGAGGGAGTTGACAAGGCAAACACAGCCCTATTGGATCCATCTTACAAGGTGACATAGTGCATCACAGTCCTTGGAGGGAGTTGACAAGGCAAACAAAGGCCAACACAGCCCCATTGGAGCCATCTGGCAAGGTGACATAGTGCATCATAGTCCTTGGAGGGAGTTGACAAGGCAAACAAAGCCCCATTGGAGCTATCTGACAAGGTGACATAGTGCATCACAGTCTTTGGAGGGAGTTTACAAGGCAAACAAAGGCCAACACAGCCCCATTGGAGCCATCTGATAAGGTGACATAGTGCATCACATTCCTTGGAGGAAGTTGACAAGGCAAACACAGCCCCATTGGAGCCATCTGACAAGGTGACATAGTGCATCACAGTCCTTGGAGGGAGTTGACAAGGCAAACAAAGGCCAACACCGCCTCATTGGAGCCATCTGACAAGGTGACATAGTGCATCACAGTCCTTGGAGGGAGTTGACAAGGCAGACTTCTGGCTTGGGAGGGGTGGGAGTGGCTTCTGGCTGGGGGGGCGGGAGGCTGATGCCCAGAAGTGGAAAGTCCATCTGAAATATATTAAAAATATATACATATATGATATTAAAATATTTGATTATCTTAAAAAAAACAAGATTCAACATTAATTAAAGTTGGGATTCTTGTTATCTCAAAATATTTAGACAAAGTCACAATAATGACTATGTTTTAACTGATTGATTCATTTTAATCCAATATAATGAATAAGAAGATTTAATTTGTTCTTTAAACTCTGACTGTTCACTGTTTTTTTTCATGTAACATTTCATAAATACATTACAAATCATATTTTTCAAAGTCAACATTATGTGCTAATATTTATGATGTTATAATATATTTATGTTTCTGCAAAGATTTGGATATGCATGTATGCATTTGAGATTGAAATGCAATAGAGTTCTTTTAGACACATGCCCATGGGTTGATTATTAGAAATCCAACAATTGAATAATATGGGAGTGTTTAATATGATCTAATTCAAATGGCCACTCCACCTAGCCTTTGAAACCATGTAAACACTGATTTACATATCTATTTCTGTGATTGCCTTTGTAATCTTAAATGGACTAATGTGAGGCTTGATGCTTTAATCAATGACTATTCAGAAGTTATACACAGTAGATACTACCTGGAAATGTGGAAAAAGGAATTCCACAGAAAAGTATGCATATAGCACTCTAATGCCCAGACTTAAAGATTGTGCAGTATTCCATAGGTTAAAATATAACTTTTAATTGGTTTTCTAAAAACTGTACAAATAACAAAAAAACATTCACTCATTAAAATTATTTAAACTCTGTTGTAAAAATAATTGTATTAGAAGAGGGAGTCACTTAAGTAGTAGTGGTCATGTCCACAATTTGTGTCTCCACTCTTATTAATTTCGATATGTATCAATTGTTTAATATTAGCTTACCGTGTGTGTATGTGTGATTGTGGGGTTATCTTAAATATGGCCTCTATTGGTTACTTATTCAACAGAAGAAATAATATATATATGTCCTTATTGGTATCATCTAGATATTAGACCTACTATATTGTGGTCACTTGTCATGGGTATAATAATTTCACCTATATATAACGCAATATAGGGGTATGTCCCACATAAAGGAGAAAACGAGAGAGAGAGGGAGGGTGTAAATTTGTTAGCCTATATTGGGATAAATGAATAACTGGTATGTAAGGTTAATCACCAGATGATGGATTAGAGGAGACGTAGCTGGTATTTGGGTAAGTGGATTGCTAAGTGCACCCCATATTTAATACATAGGGTCCCCCATTATTATTGTCCAATCATCTCAATGGTGATCATGTACGACCACTTGCTGCAACAAAGAATTATAGGTTACTGATATCGGTCTATAATTAATGTGTTCTGATCTATAGTATTGTTGTGTCAAAACAACTTGTAAATAACCGTACTCAAATTTGATAGACCAAATATCTATCTTATTGAATTAGGGTATTATCTCTGTATACACGCTTGGATTGGTTAGATTCTTATAGTGTCGTCAAGGGTGACCAAATATGAATTTAATAGGATATCGTGTGTTGCCTTAGATTATCGGTATGTGTGTAATATGTTATGCTTATACACATGTTATAGTTCTTGCTATGTTGCCTCAGTAATACCGAAGCACACTGTATTCATCACCAGTACCTGTCCGATTTTAGTTATCTGCTAGTTGCATTCAAGTTACTGTTTTTATGTGAATTGTTGATTATAATATTGTCAGGTTCTGTAACTATTTTTCCTAATTACATAACCACTTATGAATGAAAATATATTTGGTTCGAGCTCCTATTTTTGTGAGGCTATAGTTTTAAATTATAATTTCATCAGAGTCTACATCTGTTGTTTGTTATTTTATCAAATTATAAAGAATACTCCATATGAAGTGAGTTCAAATTGTAGTACGCCTATGCCCTATGATGTCTCACTCCTTGAAATATAATTGTTCAATTGGGTATTTTATATTATAGTGGTGACTCAAATATATCTAGCTTTTATTTATATTCACATTAATGCCTCTCACGCTCGGTTGATCTTGCGTGGGTATGATTAGACTGGTTACGTTATATATTGTAATATCGTATATACAGGGTCACCACAGTTAGTAGTACATTCCAAACGTATTACATTATGGTAACCGTGAGCACTACTTGATTATAATTGTTACCGTTTACCGGATATATATTCAACTCTTAGCAGAATTAGTGTTACTATTGATTATAGGTCCCCTATTAGTCCCAAAGTATAAGCCGTGATAACGGATAAATTATCCTGTGAACCTTTCTCAATACCTTGTGAGTGTTGAGTTGGAATAATGAGTGTTCATATTGTTTCTTAATATTGTATCTATGTTGCTAGCTCGTGATCGCACAAGTATAATTGCTACAGTAACGTTGTATATAATAACAGCGTGTGTGCGAGATCACTGCAGTTAGCCTGTCAGCCCCCTAAGCACTCTCATGTAGTAGCGGTGAGTAAAACTGAATAATCTCCATGATTAATTATACTTAGATCGCTATATATTGTCTGTTAACTAATATACATTCACTAATTCTGGGATATTAACCCGTTGAATATTTACTTGTATTAGTGCATCGCTCACGCTGTAATTTAATTAATACATGTGCTATCTGTTTGCGATATATTAGTGTCGGTTTCACTGTACACAATGACAATTTAAGTAAGCTAGTACTCCTATTGGCCATTGGCCTTCTGATCCCCCAATCAATGAGCCATAAACACGGCTAAGTTAACCATAAGGTATTATTAAATAGGTATTGTTAAGCTAATATTACAACAGAGTTTTTAAACTAAAAGCATCCGAACTGCTCTTACCACGGTGATCACCTGACTATACTGTTACCACGATGATCACCTGACAATACAGTTTACCACAGTGATCACCTGATTATACAGTTACCACAGTGAATTCTTTTAAAAAAAAAAAAAAAAAAAGCAGTTTGGACGCTTTTAGTTTAAAAACTCTATTGTAATATCAGCTTAACAATACCTGTTTAATAATACCTTATGGTTAACTTAGCCGTGTTTATGGCTCATTGATTGGGGGATCAGAAGGCCAATGGCCGATAGGAGTACTAGCTGACTTAAATTGTCATTGTGTAAAGTGAAACCTACACTAATATATTGCAAACAGATAACACATGTATTAATTAAATTACAGCGTGAGCGATACACTAATACAAGTAAATATTCAACGGGTTAATATCCAGGAATTAGTGAATGTATATGAGTTAACAGACAATATATAGCGATCTAAGTATAATTAATCATGGAGATTATTCAGTTTTACTCACCACTACTACACGAGAGTGCTTAGGGGGCTGACAGGCTAACTGCAGTGATCTCGCACACATGCTGTTATTATATACAACGTTACTGTAGCAATTATACTTGTGCGATCACGAGCTAGCAACATAGATACAATATTAAGGAACAATATGAACACTCATTATTCCAACTCCACACTCACAAGGTATTGAGAAAGGTTCACAGGATAATTTATAATTTGATAAAATAACAAACAACAGATGTAGACTCTGATGAAATTATAATTTAAAACTATAGCCTCACAAAAATAGGAGCTCACTCCAAATATATTTTCATTCATAAAGTGGTTATGTAATTAGGAAAAATAGTTACAGACCCTGACAATATTATAATCAACAATTCACATAAAAACAGTAACTTGAATGCAACTAGCAGATAACTAAAATTGGACAGGTACTGGTGATGAATACAGTGTGCTTCGGTATTACTGAGGCAACATAGCAAGAACTATAACATGTGTATAAGCATAACATATTACACACATACCGATAATCTAAGGCAACACACGATATCCTATTAAATTCATATTTGGTCACCCTTGACGACACTATAAGAATCTAACCAATCCAAGCGTGTATACAGAGATAATACCCTAATTCAATAAGATAGATATTTGGTCTATCAAATTTGAGTACGGTTATTTACAAGTTGTTTTGACACAACAATACTATAGATCAGAACACATTAATTATAGACCGAGATCAGTAACCTATAATTCTTTGTTGCAGCAAGTGGTCGTACATGATCACCATTGAGATGATTGGACAATAATAATGGGGGACCCTATGTATTAAATATGGGGTGCACTTAGCAATCCACTTACCCAAATACCAGCTACGTCCCCTCTAATCCATCATCTGGTGATTAACCTTACATACCAGTTATTCATTTATCCCAATATAGGCTAACAAATTTACACCCTCCCTCTCTCTCTCGTTTTCTTCTTTATGTGGGACATACCCCTATATTGCGTTATATATAGGTGAAATTATTATACCCATGACAAGTGACCACAATATAGTAGGTCTGATATCTAGATGATACCAATAAGGACATATATATATTATGTCTTCTGATGAATAAGTAACCAATAGAGGCCATATTTAAGAAAACCCCACAATCACACATACACACACGGTAAGCTAATATTAAACAATTGATACGTATTGAAATTAATAAGAGTGGAGATACAAATTGTGGACATGACCACTACTACTTAACTGACTCCCTCTTCTAATACAATTATTTTTACAACAGAGTTTAAATAATTTTAATGAGTGTATTTGTACAGTTTTTAGAAAACCAATTAAAAGTTATATTTTAACCTATGGAATACCACACAATCTTTAAGTCTGGGCATTAGAGTGCTATATGCATACTCTTCTGTGGAATTCCTTTTTCCACATTTCCAGTTTGCTATTTAACTTGCAGAGCACCAACCCACACAATAAGAAACACAATATTAAGAGCACTAGTATATAGTATACAGACACAGTGCTACTACAGTATCTAGATACAAGTGGGGACTGCCAATAGTAGTGCCATTGTTACCTCTCTATCTTCACAGTAGATACTACCGTTCATATTAAATATAAAGAATATAATCTTCTCTATCTGAAATTCCATTTCCAGATTTTTTGGGGGGAATCTCTCTTTTACATTAGGCTTAAATGCATGTCATCCCAATATTAATAGACACATTCCGAAATGCCTGCTTTTTATTTGATGAATTTTAAATTTTTTTGGGAATAAAATGGACACTACACTTAAATTTAAAAAAATTCAATTTACATATCATACATCATGAAATTAAATACAGGAATTTAAACATGATTCTGTTTTATGTATACTTAGAAGTGGTTTCGAAGTTCGAAACAATGATGACATAATGATATGGTCTACATCTAGGCACTCAGATGAATAGCAATGACTGTCTGTACAATCAGAAGATGATTATTGAGGTTTTGCAAGGAATATACATGTGACATCATGCTGTCATTAATTAAAATTCAACACATACATTTTTAAAAACTGTTAAACATATGTTCATGCTGCATGATATAGAAAGGGGTGCAGTAGTGTATTGTAAATAATATTTAATAACATATTTTTAATGGACAAAGCTGTAGACTTTATTTATATTCAAGAGTATGGTTTTTAAACAATAATACATGTTCGATACATGTTACATATATTTGACGTACCATCAGAATCCGAGGAAACCACTTCCTCCTCCATCACACATGTTACATCAATCTCTTAAAAATATAATATGTTGTGTACACGTTACAGAAAAATTCTTATAACATATATTACTGGTTCTCAAGGACACACATCAATGTTGCATTGAAGAGATACTGAACCAAAGTTAGGAATTCCATAATTTTGATGGAGCATGCAAATGAAATTAGATTTGTAATTATCCATGAGTAAGAATTACATTGTATAGTCTGTATTTTTAAAATATTCACAAAAGCTGAGTACATGGAACATTTAAGAGTTCTCATGTGTGTATCACTTGATGATTGTTGTATAAATTTAAAATAAAGATAAACATGTGCTAGCCATGTTCTGAAGCACAAAGGTGTAGACTAAGAAGCTTTGAGATGTTAATCTTAAAATAAAATAAATACATTATATGTTTTATTCAAATGGAATTCTTCATCAGAACCATGATCATAATATTTATTACAAAATACAACTTCAATGACATATGAATGAGTCAATGGACTTACCAGAAGCCTGCAAAGGCAGCTCCCCATCAGTGCATCCATGATTTGACCAACATGTCAAAAGTAATGCCACTGTTACAGCAAACACATGTTCACGTGTCTGCGCAATTATATCTTTCATGATCATCGCGCAATTAGTCAAAGTGTAATTGCGCATCCGTGATTCATAATTGATTGATTTTGATATAGTAGTGTGATGAGTAGAACTTCTAAAGACTTCGAATATATTTTCAATTGGGTGTATTACGATATTCAAATTGGATATTTGTAAAGATTGAGATAGCAATTAATATTTAGAACTGTGGTATGATTCGATATTCAATGTCTGAAATGGCGGATGATAGGGATTTCACGGATGCACAATTCCATTTTAGCTCAGATATCTAAACATCATATGTAACGTCTGTTGTGAGATCTATATAGGTTGAATATATAACTATATACACATTGCTTAAATATATACTTAAATATTAATATATTCTATGAAGTCTGATATTTACCTGGTTCAGCCTCTCTATTTCCTTCTCCCAAGTCACCGATTGGAGAAGCAGCTGCACTGGGCTCTGGGTCTTGGGGTTCAGATCCAGCAACTGGGGAAGAAGAAGAAGTTGAGAAACGAGAGGATGCAAATCTGCTGGGGAAACGGAGATTGAGGAAGGTGCATAAAGTCTCCTCATAAGTTAGCAGGTATAGTGTCCATGGGGGTGGATCCTGCTTTCCATCCCTCCAACGGGCTTTTACCCACTCCCTTATGAGGTGGACTTTTTTGCGTAGCCGCAACCTCATATCCCTGAATCTCCACCAGATTTGATACTGGGTCCTCTGGATGTCACACACCGCATTAACCACTTGGGTGACAGACAACCAGAGGGCCTTCCTAATACTCTGCTTCATCAACTTCTTCTTGTTCCCAAACAGATACGGATAGAACTCTTCGACCGCGTTGACCAATGCAGCACTTTCCGCCCGTGTGAACCTGGGAGACGTCATGCCTGCCGAGTTAGGTATATATATATAATATTACAATATAAAGTACCCCAGCAGGCATTAGAGCACTGAAAAAAAGGCAATGTGTATGTAGCATGTCCTAGCTTAAATGTGCAGCTCTAGGGTACAATTTAACCATTTCTTTCTCTTTTTGCAAATGTCTCGTTTATGCAAAATATGCATATGTAGCATGTCCTAGCTTAAATGTGCAGCTCTAGGATGTGCTTTAACCATGTAATTGTCTCTTTCAGCAAATGTCTAGTTTTAGCTCCAAACAGATATGTAGCATGTCCTAGCTTAAATGTGCAGCTATAGGATGCAATTTAACCATTTAATTGTATCTATTAGCAAATGTCTAGTTTTAGCTCCAAACAGATATGTAGCATGTCCTAACTTAAATGTGCAGCTCTAGGATGTGATTTAACCATTTAATTGTCTCTTTCAGCAAATGTCTAGTTTTAGCTCCAAACAGATATGTAGCATGTCCTAGCTTAAATCTGCAGCTCAAGCATGCAATTTAACCATTTCTTTCCCTTTTAGCAAATGTCTGGTTTATGCGAAATACACATATGTAGCATGTCCTAGCTTAAATGTGCAGCTCTAGGATGCGCTTTAACCATGTAATTGTCTCTTTCAGCAAATGTCTAGTTTTAGCTCCAAACAGATATGTAGCATGTCCTAGCTTAAATGTGCAGCTCTAGGATGCAATTTAACCATTTCTTTCCCTTTTTGCAAATGTCTCGTTTATGCGAAATACGGGCATCATGACAATGCCCGCTGAAATTCACACACACCTGCATAATCCGCATCCGTGCGTCGCAAACAAACTGTACGTTCAGACTATGGAAGTGTTTGCGATTTTGGAAGGGCAGGTCATTTGCTGGAGCACGCATTGCAATGTGGGTGCAATCTAATGCTCCCAAGACATTAGGCATTCGAGCTATTGCATAGAATTCCTTCTTCAGGCACCTCCAATCGCCATCATTTTGAGGGAATCCTATATAATGCTTACTGACTTGTACCATGGCGTCCAGAAAGTTGTCAAAAACCACAGAGAAGGTACCCTGTGACAGCCCATGCATGTACTCCTCTCCGGATTGAAAACTTCCGGAGGCCAGGACGTGTATGCAACTTAGCATCTTGGTCATGCCAGGGATTGCAGTCCGCATACGTCTACGTGGCTCCAGACGAGGTTTAAGTACATTGTAAAGGCTAATGAGCTGATCACGATTGAGCCTATACTTGTCATAAACCTTGAAGTCGCTCATGTTATGCAAGGTGGGCCTCACCCTGTGAACAGGAGGACCTCTAACCAGACGAGCCCTTTGTCTCTCTTGGAGACACTGAGCATGCCCGATTCTGTTGAACACCACTCGTGCAACAGCACCAGCACCAACTAACTGCGGATCATACATATTTGCCAAGCTAAGCAGCACAAAGCCAAACAACAGAGCAAACACACAAGGAGTAACAAGGTATGCAAAAACACAAAAGCGATTTGATACAATGTTGATCACAAGGGACGCTTTGGCTATGATGTTTGGAGGATTTATAGTGCAAAATGTCCAATGGTAGCGTGTTCGTAATGATTGCTGATTGTATACACTTGATTGTTTCTGAGCGGTGCAAATGCTTTCAAAGTGGGCAGATTTTCTTGTGTTTGATGAAATTTATTTTCCCACCAATGAATCGCAATGTGAAAGTGTGAAATGTAACATATACAGTGCACCTTCGTAATGTTTGTTCATATGCGTAATAAATACTTATTAAACATGATCTTATAGTAAAAAGCACACGTCCACGCTAACATGAGTGAAAGTGCATACTTGTGTATAATGTGTGCATAGACATGGCATAGAATCTGATCGATCGATGTTGCTGCAATATTGTTTCAAAACGACAAAGTAATGGGTGACATCTATAAGATTATATATATAATTGATTTGCGAGATGTCAATATTTTACGTGTCCCAGTGAAATCGCAATAATAATGAAGATCTTCCAAATTCTCGTTTACATATATGTAGTGTTGAGTGAGAAACTGCTGAAAGGGGCGGTACAGTCCTAATGCTGTAATCTGTATGGTTGAAGCTTCGAATGATGTCATCATATTAGCAACCTGCCTGTCTAGTTTGCAAATCTTCATTGTGTTGTAGTTTAAAACATTCTTATTGTGTGCTGATTAAAAAGATAAATGTGTGCTTTGTTGTTGTGTGATGTGTGTTATATACGTATGTATTGTGATTCTCTCCCACATATGCTGACTTATATAAAGCAGTATTGCATTGTTATTCCTTCCAAAAAAGTGACAGCTCTAATATTTTCAAATGATATGTTATTATTGTACATAATTCCTAATGGTATATTATGAGTAAATCATGATTTTAAAGGGACACTAAATCCATAATTGATCTTTCTTTATTCTGAGCGAGAATCCAATGTTAACCAACCTTCCAATGTAGTTGTATGATGTAAATGTGTTCATTGTTTATATGTGTTTTTTTGCCTGAATATCAATGCACATGTATGAGTCAATGCCAAAATCATCTGTTCAGCCTATGTAGATATTCTGTTCATCCAAGCATATGAGATGAATAAATGAAATGCTATAATAGATGTAAATGAGATGTGTTTACAATTGTCTACTGTTTGTGAATACTGAAATGTAAACAATCATTTTCTGTCCCTTTAAATATGATTTACATTTTTAAACAGATTTGGTAATGTTGATGATAGAATTGATGGTGATTTCTAGTTGATGTAATGTAATTTCCTTTAAGAATGTGATGTTGCAGTGATGTTCACACAAGTAAAAGCCATAACTCCATAGGGAAATAGTAATTTCTTGATCTATTTGTCATAGCGGGACTAACGAAAGAATGAATGAATTAGCGCAACAATTCTAATGCTGGTATTACGAGTTTTAAAGTCTACGCATTTTGCATGCATTAGGTAAATCTGCCGGTCGCATGCACGAGCACGTCTTGCCCATAGAAGTCAATGGAGGAGAGAAATTCCAGAGATATAAAAACCAACACTTGTGTTGAACGTAAAGTGAGTGACGTCATGTTCTTCTGTAAAAAAGTAGCTAAATTGTGTTAATTTCATAATAAAAAAATGTTTTGTGCACGTAATGTGCTGTATATTGTTTGTATGTATCGATTTGTGTATGTATGTGATAATATTTGTAGTTAGATGTAGCTAGATGAGTGTATGTTCCTGTATGTCTATGTAAGTCAATGTAAAATGGTTTTGTGTGCAGCTAGATGAGTGTATGTCCCTGTATGTCTATGTAAGTCAATGTAAAATGGTTTTGTGTGCATTTTTTTTCAAACACCAAAGATCTCGTAACTTTGATCCGTTCTATTTTGACATGAACATTTTTTATATGAAAAATAAATATTGTCGAGTGTTTGTATGAGTGTAGGTGTACTTTGTGTAATGTTTTCGAAGTGATTTGTGGATGTTTTTGGTATCGATATATCATTAACTACTGGGTCTGGGTTTATGTTATGAATTTGAGCGTAGATGGTGATATTGTGGTGTTACGGAAACTCGTAATAGCAGCGGTAGTGAAAAAGCAGGGTTATGAGGCTTTTTCACTCTTACCGCAAAACTCGTAATCTAGCCGACAGTTCTGCATGCTTAATTTTCTAACAATTAAAATTTGAATATACTAACATTGTTAAAGTGCCACTCAACACAATTTTTTTCTTTCCTGATTCGGATAGAGCATGTCATTTTAATAAACTTTCTAATTTACTAAAAATTATCAAATTTTTTCTAGTTTATTTTGATATATTATTTTTAAGAGCCGGAATGTAAATCTTAGCATCCAGCCCATGTTATGCTCAGTCCCATGGATAGTGCTTGCTTATTGGAGGATTCCATTTACCCACCAATAAGCAAGAAAGGTTTACAAACAAAAATGGGCCTGCTCCTATGTATCACATTCAGGCTTTTTAAATAAAGATAGCTAGGAGTAATAGGAGTAAATTAGGAAATGTCTTTAAATTGAATGCTCTTTCTGAATCAGAAAAAATAAAAAAAATCGTGTTGTGTCCCTTTAAGCATGTTCCTTTTTTCTAACTAAAATTGTAATCATCTAATAACAATGTTCAGTATGCTTACATAAGTAGATACTTATGATCTATAAATTTATGTTTAGTGTTCTCTGACAGTCAATTATTTTTATTCTGTTCATTATAAACATACATGAAAGGGACATTAAACACAATTTTATTATGTAATGATTCCGATCGAGCATACAACTATAACCATCTATACAATTTGATACTACTAACATAATGATTTCAATAATCCTCAAAATCACAATCTGATAAATTAGAAAGAAAAATATGATTGTAGATTAATTGTCAATGATGACGCAGTTCAAATTACATACAAATCTTAATAGATATACTGTATATATATATATATATATATATATATATATATATAAAAATATATAAAACACGGAAGGGAACTGCACTCCAAGACTGGACCCGGTACACATCCAGTGACTCAGCAACATCCCAGCCCTGGGTGCTAAATAGCACTCCAAAAAAGCTGTGATGTCACCAGAGCCACAGGCAGTTAACCCCAGTCCGGAATGGGTGCAAGAAACAAGGGGGATTACACACAAAAAGTAATACAACATAGAAACACCCAGCACTCACCAGCTAGCTCACAGCTAAGATAAAATCACAACTGGAAAGGTTAGTTACCACATCTGGCCAAATGGGAAAAGCTCAGGCACCACGTCAAGGTCACAAGCTATGGAAACTCAACATGATGTGTTTACTTTCTCTGATGTGGAGGCTGCTGCTATAGCTACATTGGTAAGTGGCCCCAGGGACTTTTTGGCTGTCCCCGATACAGAGATCACCTCTAAACAATAGGAAAGAGAAAAAAAGAAAGAGGGGAATTGGGAACTACATTGCTCAACCTTAGCAGAATATTACAAAATACGCCAGATCCCAAGGGGATTGAGAGTGTCACTGAGACCGACACTCTTTATGGAGGATAAAGAATATTGTTCAACATTTGAGAAAATTTTAAATAAATGTTCCTTTGATCTGATGATCTTGACTATACAGCAGATACAAAAGGAGATACTCACAAATCAACAGTAGATAACAGCACTTGAGACATTATTGCAAGAGAAACTATCCCTCACAGACTTTACCAACTTGAAAGCTGATCTAGATACAAAATTGGCAGAATTTCGCAAAACTAACGAAGAGAAAAAAAAGAGTTAAATTCTCTAGATATGCGGATGACTATCTGAACGGTCACATGTACAGATGGGAGAGTATAAAGAGGTGACGTCAGACGCCAAAACAGACGAGGAAGAGAGCGATTCTCAGGATCAGATGCCAGTGATACATAACGGAGTGGCTCAGTGGGGACAAAACCGCAGTCCCAGGCTTCTTTTTCTTCTTTTTCCCAACAGGTGGCGAGACAAGACGGAGGAGGAGGGGCGGCAGAAAATAACAGCGGAGTTGCAAGTTGGCCACCGAGAGGACGTCGGGTGAAACGGTAAAAGATTTAGGCCTAGATTTGGAGTTCGGCGGTAAAAGGGCTGCTAACGCTCCGCGGGCTTTTTTCTGGCCGCACCATAAATTTAACTCTGGTATCGAGAGTTTAATCAAATGCTGCGTTAGGCTCCAAAAAAGGAGCGTAGAGCATTTTTACCGCAAATGCAACTCTCGATACCAGAGTTGCTTACGGACGCGGCCGGCCTCAAAAACGTGCTCGTGCACGATTCCCCCATAGGAAACAATGGGGCTGTTTGAGCTGAAAAAAAACCTAACACCTGCAAAAAAGCAGCGTTCAGCTCCTAACGCAGCCCCATTGTTTCCTATGGGGAAACACTTCCTACGTCTGCACCTAACACTCTAACATGTACCCCGAGTCTAAACACCCCTAACCTTACACTTATTAACCCCTAATCTGCCGCCCCCGCTATCGCTGACCCCTGCATATTTTTTTAAACCCCTAATCTGCCGCTCCGTAAACCGCCGCAACCTACGTTATCCCTATGTACCCCTAATCTGCTGCCCTAACATCGCCGACCCCTATATTATATTTATTAACCCCTAATCTGCCCCCCTCAACGTCGCCGACACCTGCCTACACTTATTAACCCCTAATCTGCCGAGCGGACCTGAGCGCTACTATAATAAAGTTATTAACCCCTAATCCGCCTCACTAACCCTATCATAAATAGTATTAACCCCTAATCTGCCCTCCCTAACATCGCCGACACCTAACTTCAATTATTAACCCCTAATCTGCCGACCGGAGCTCACCGCTATTCTAATAAATGTATTAACCCCTAAAGCTAAGTCTAACCCTAACACTAACACCCCCCTAAGTTAAATATAATTTTTATCTAACGAAATAAATTAACTCTTATTAAATAAATGATTCCTATTTAAAGCTAAATACTTACCTGTAAAATACATCCTAATATAGCTACAATATAAATTATAATTATATTATAGCTATTTTAGGATTAATATTTATTTTACAGGTAACTTTGTAATTATTTTAACCAGGTTCAATAGCTATTAAATAGTTAAGAACTATTTAATAGTTACCTAGTTAAAATAATAACAAAATTACCTGTAAAATAAGTCCTAACCTAAGATATAATTAAACCTAACACTACCCTATCAATAAAATAATTAAATAAACTACCTACAATTACCTACAATTAACCTAACACTACACTATCAATAAATTAATTAAATACAATTCCTACAAATAAATACAATTAAATAAACTAGCTAAAGTACAAAAAATAAAAAAGATCTAAGTTACAGAAAATAAAAAAATATTTACAAACATAATAAAAATATTACAACAATTTTAAACTAATTACACCTACTCTAAGCCCCCTAATAAAATAACAAAGCCCCCCAAAATAAAAAATTCCCTACCCTATTCTAAATTAAAAAAGTTACAAGCTCTTTTACCTTACCAGCCCTGAACAGGGCCCTTTGCGGGGCATGCCCCAAGAATTTCAGCTCTTTTGCCTGTAAAAGAATAAATACAATACCCCCCCCCCAACATTACAACCCACCACCCACATACCCCTAATCTAACCCAAACCCCCCTTAAATAAACCTAACACTAAGCCCCTGAAGATCTTCCTACCTTGTCTTCACCATACCAGGTTCACCGATCCGTCCTGAAGAGCTCCTCCGATGTCCTGATCCAAGCCCAAGCGGGGGCTGAAGAGGTCCATGATCCGGTCAAAGTCTTCATCCAAGCGGGGCAGAAGAGGATCTTCCATCCGATTGAAGTCATCATCCAGGCGGCATCTTCTATGGTCTTCCATCCGGAGCGAAGCGGCAGGATCCTGAAGACCTCCAGCGCGGAACATCCATCCGGACCGACGACTGAACGACGAATGACTGTTCCTTTAAGGGACGTCATCCAAGATGGCGTCCCTCGAATTCCGATTGGCTGATAGGATTCTATCAGCCAATCGGAATTAAGGTATGAATTTTCTGATTGGCTGATGGAATCAGCCAATCAGAATCAAGTTCAATCCGATTGGCTGATCCAATCAGCCAATCAGATTGAGCTCGCATTCTATTGGCTGTTCCGATCAGCCAATAGAATGCGAGCTCAATCTGATTGGCTGATTGGATCAGCCAATCGGATTGAACTTGATTCTGATTGGCTGATTCCATCAGCCAATCAGAAAATTCATACCTTAATTCCGATTGGCTGATAGAATCCTATCAGCCAATCAGAATTCGAGGGACACCATCTTGGATGACGTCCCTTAAAGGAACAGTCATTCGTCGTTCAGTCGTCGGTCCGGATGGATGTTCCGCGCTGGAGGTCTTCAGGATCCTGCCGCTTCGCTCCGGATGGAAGACCATAGAAGATGCCGCCTGGATGATGACTTCAATCGGATGGAAGATCCTCTTCTGCCCCGCTTGGATGAAGACTTTGACCGGATCATGGACCTCTTCAGCCCCCGCTTGGGCTTGGATCAGGACATCGGAGGAGCTCTTCAGGACGGATCGGTGAACCTGGTATGGTGAAGACAAGGTAGGAAGATCTTCAGGGGCTTAGTGTTAGGTTTATTTAAGGGGGGTTTGGGTTAGATTAGGGGTATGTGGGTGGTGGGTTGTAATGTTGGGGGGGGGGGTATTGTATTTATTCTTTTACAGGCAAAAGAGCTGAAATTCTTGGGGCATGCCCCGCAAAGGGCCCTGTTCAGGGCTGGTAAGGTAAAAGAGCTTGTAACTTTTTTAATTTAGAATAGGGTAGGGAATTTTTTATTTTGGGGGGCTTTGTTATTTTATTAGGGGGCTTAGAGTAGGTGTAATTAGTTTAAAATTGTTGTAATATTTTTATTATGTTTGTAAATATTTTTTTATTTTCTGTAACTTAGATCTTTTTTATTTTTTGTACTTTAGCTAGTTTATTTAATTGTATTTATTTGTAGGAATTGTATTTAATTAATTTATTGATAGTGTAGTGTTAGGTTAATTGTAGGTAATTGTAGGTAGTTTATTTAATTATTTTATTGATAGGGTAGTGTTAGGTTTAATTATATCTTAGGTTAGGACTTATTTTACAGGTAATTTTGTTATTATTTTAACTAGGTAACTATTAAATAGTTCTTAACTATTTAATAGCTATTGTACCTGGTTAAAATAATTACAAAGTTACCTGTAAAATAAATATTAATCCTAAAATAGCTATAATATAATTATAATTTATATTGTAGCTATATTAGGATGTATTTTACAGGTAAGTATTTAGCTTTAAATAGGAATCATTTATTTAATAAGAGTTAATTTATTTCGTTAGATAAAAATTATATTTAACTTAGGGGGGTGTTAGTGTTAGGGTTAGACTTAGCTTTAGGGGTTAATACATTTATTAGAATAGCGGTGAGCTCCGGTCGGCAGATTAGGGGTTAATAATTGAAGTTAGGTGTCGGCGATGTTAGGGAGGGCAGATTAGGGGTTAATACTATTTATGATAGGGTTAGTGAGGCGGATTAGGGGTTAATAACTTTATTATAGTAGCGCTCAGGTCCGCTCGGCAGATTAGGGGTTAATAAGTGTAGGCAGGTGTCGGCGACGTTGAGGGGGGCAGATTAGGGGTTAATAAATATAATATAGGGGTCGGCGATGTTAGGGGTAGCAGATTAGGGGTACATAGGGATAACGTAGGTGGCGGCGATTTGCGGTCGGAAGATTAGGGGTTAATTATTTTAAGTAGCTTGCGGCGACGTTGTGGGGGGCAAGTTAGGGGTTAAGAAATATAATATAGGGGTCGGCGGGGTTAGGGGCAGCAGATTAGGGGTACATAAGTATAACGTAGGTGGCGGTCGGCAGATTAGGGGTTAAAAATTTAAATAGAGTGGCGGCGATGTGGGGGGACCTCGGTTTAGGGGTACATAGGTAGTTTATGGGTGTTAGTGTACTTTAGGGTACAGTAGTTAAGAGCTTTATAAACCGGCGTTAGCCAGAAAGCTCTTAACTCCTGCTATTTTCAGGCGGCTGGAATTTTGTCGTTAGAGCTCTAACGCTCACTTCAGAAACGACTCTAAATACCAGCGTTAGAAAGATCCCATTGAAAAGATAGGCTACGCAAATGGCGTAGGGGGATCTGCGGTATGGAAAAGTCGCGGCTGAAAAGTGAGCGTTAGACCCTTTAATCACTGACTCCAAATACCAGCGGGCGGCCAAAACCAGCGTTAGGAGCCTCTAACGCTGGTTTTGACGGCTACCGCCGAACTCCAAATCTAGGCCTTAGTGATTAATATATCACAGATACTGTTCACAGAAGGGGAGATGAACTTATTGAACAGAGGTCTTGGTTTTTGACCAAGTAATACCATTAACTTTATGGACCTGGACATTGAATTATACAGTTACGTCTTAAAGCACATTCTTTCTAGGATGCCTGAAAATATTGCATATATAAATGTTGACAATAATAATTGTTTAAAATGTTCTAATTATAACTTAATCGCCAAATCTAATTTTTTACCTCCTACTAACTATCATCCAGTGGAGACTTATATTAGGAGACATAGAGGTATATGAAAAACTTGATAACAATCCTTTGAAAACCATACAAAATGAGCTTATAACTACTGTTCAAAAGGCCTTCGATAATGAAATTATAGACCATAAGATAAAGGAGTATCTTATAAAGAAAGAATGTATTACTCCCTTAATATATATACTCCCTAAAATCCATAAATGTGCAATTAACCCTCCAGGCTGCCCGATAGTTGCTAGTATGGACTCTGTCCTGTCAAATGTGGCCACCTAATCTGGATAAGATTTTCAAACCAATAGTTTCTAACCTAATATCTTATCTAGAGGATTCGACAGAATTCTTGAATAAATTGAATATGTTAACGTATCAAGCTCATCAAAGTCCAATATTAGTGACATTAGATGTAAAGAATCTTTATACTAGTATTCCACATTTGGGGGTATAAAATCAATTAAACAAAATCTTATAAAAGAGAAGATATACACTGATTTAAAAATTGACTTTATCATTGAATTGCTTACATTAGTATTAAACAATAATTATTTTTTATTTGGAGACGTCTATTACAGACAAAAAAGAGGCACCGCTATGGGTGCTAATATGGCGTCACCATACGCAGGCTTATATATGGGTTCATATGAACAGGAGTATGTTTACTCTAATGAGTTGTTCAAAAAACATGCCAGCGTATGGTGGCGCTATATAGACAATGTCTTTATGATATGGTTAGGAGACATAGATACCCTTAAGTTATTTCTTACACAAATTAACTCTAACTCTGCCAAAATTGAATTTACAATGCAATATGATGTTAAACAAATCAATTTTCTTGATTGGACAGTTTATGTTGAAAATGACAGGTTTAAAACAGATCTTTTTTAAAATTACTCTTCTGTCTTATGACAGTTGTCATCCAGAGAATACTATTAAATCTTTACCTAAGACTCAATACACAAGAGTAAAACATATTGTCAGTGATGAGAAATCCTGTGAAAACAGGTTACAAGAAATGGGTCAAAACTTTATACAAATTTTAGAGAATGAGCTGAATAAAGTAAAATTGATTCCACGAGATGAATTATTAAAGAAAAAAACAAAAGATAAAAGGTTAGATAGAATTCCCTTTGTCAGTACATATAATGTTAACAGTAAACAAATAACAGGAATAGTCAAAAAACATTGGCATATTTTAAAAAGTAGTTACAAAGAAATCAAAGAATTTCAATCTTTACCACTGTTATCATATAAAAGACCAAGGAATTTACAAGATCAGTTAGTTATAACGGACATAGGAAGTAGTAAATCAAAAATGTAAATATCTAATAAGAAAGGTACATTTCCATGCTACAACTGCTCACATTGTATCAGTGTAATAAGAGGTAGTGAAGTTATACACCCACATACAGGAAAAGGGTATAACATTAATGGCATGTACACTTGTCAATAAGAATTTGTGATATATTTATTAAAATGTCCTTGTGGCCTTATATATATAGGAGAGACTACACAGAAGATCAAGGACAGACTTACCCAACATAAATACACCATACATAAGGGCATAGTAGACCTCCCATTTTCATCACATTTTAAAGAAAAAAATCATAATGTAAATCAACTAAGATTTCAGATATTGGAACAAGTCCCCATACAAAGAAGAGGACAGGATAGGATAAGGCAATTACAACAGAGAGATGTAATATGGATAAATAGATTAGATAGTATGTATCCAAAAGGATTAAATAAAGATTAGAATCTGTTCTTATCTCTCTAATATTATGGTTAATAACTTTGAAAAAAAAAAAATTCTTTCCATAATCTAGATCAAGATTCACATAAGAATTGAGGACACAAAGAAAAGGAAATTTATTGCAGAAAATACAATTTTATTAGGACATAAAAATAAATAAATAAAGATTGAAAAATAGTCCTTATATTTATTTTCAGAAAAATGAAATCATATTCCATCTTTACCCTTAATCAATGATAGCTATAGTTGTTCAATGGTAGCTATAGTTGTTTACATTTTTTGCTCTCCTTGACATCCATCTTGAAATTATCATGTCATGTAAGATTAGATTTTATTTGTTAGTTTTCTTCTTTTTTCTAAAAAATGTTGTTTAAATGATATAAATTATAGTCTAATATTATGCACTAACAGATAATTGCACATAATTCATGGTTAAATTGTTATGTAACTTATTCACATGAAATTTTGTTAAAAATGAATATATGTTACACAAATTGCACTTACGTTTAGAAAATAATGTGTTAAAAAAATATTGAATGTTGAAATAGGACACTTTGTCTTTAAAAATATTTAGAACAATAGTAATTTGAATATAACACACCTGTTGTTGGTCACATGCACAGCCTATAAAAGGTTGTTTTGAATTATGTACTAATCACTGGGCTTGACATTTACAGTATTCTGTATTCTAGACCGGATTTGCATCACACAGAGAAGAAACAAATGCAGAAGTGTCTCGATAGCTAATGAAATCAACAATGTAAGTACAATGCTGATATTACTGCCTTTTATATATGTCTAGACTGGAGTCTACATTGACTTTCCTATTGTTTTGTACCTTGCCTGTCACCTTAAAGTTGTCGAGGAAAAAATAATGAGGTGGGAGCGGAAAATGTAGCGAGCGGATAAATAGATTTTTTAGTACATTAGTTTATGGTGAGTTGGTGGTCAAGTCTGTCTATTTACAGTGAAAAATGGAGAGGTAGCGAGGTTTGGTGGATAAGTACACTTATCGGGTTTGAACATAGTTAACGACTTTGTACATATCAGTTTGCGAGTTTTGACGCAAAGTTTTTTGTGGGTATATCGCTGACTGCTTAGTACATGGAGCCCTTTATTGTAATAATAAAAAGCTTAACCTATTTGTCAAACATTTTGTCATAGTATAACTGTTCATTTAACATGTTAACTAGGAAAGTGTTGTTATTGTTGAAATATCATTTGAAAATACAAAAGTCTACAATGATCAAGATAGTTTTCAAGTAGAAAACTATTTGTGAGGCATTTCAACCGTTTTTTCTAAGGGCTCATGTTAATTTATGCAACCAGGTTAAGATAGGAGATTGTTTTAGTAACATATCTTTGTTTTTGCACATACATACATTAGTAAATCTCAGTGGTATTTTAAATATTACCAACAATGGTTGGTGTTAGCTCACAGTCTTAAATTATGCATGAGTATTTGAAAAATGTTTTGCAATTCATTTACAAAGAGGACACTGATAATTTTAATTTAAAAACAATTTGATACAAATTTTATCTACACTTACACTTTTCAGATTCTTGGTAAATTAAGTAAAGTAAAGTAAAACCCGCCATAATGATAACTTTACATTCACCATATTTTATATTTCTTAGGCAAAAAATGACTGGCAATGTTTAACACAGCTGAGTTCCCAAAAGCTACAATAATATCATCATAAGGAAGCCATGTTGTTTATTTTCATGGTGCTGCTTCTATCAAGAAAATAGTGTGCTGCCATCAGTTAAGTAAATAAAATGCCACTGGGACAAGAATTGTAGCTTTATCATCTCTAATTACCTATTTACTATGACCTCATCAGGAGAAGATGGGCACTAGTTAGTCACTTGTGTATAATTAGAAAGACCCCCACACAACATTGCAGCAATGTGTGAAGCTCTGCTTCCTTCTGTTACAGGAAACCAAAGCATTAATTCCACATTATCATTACATTTTAAGTGCTTTACGGTGAGCTTTGAAACCTATGTCCACAGTTTACTAGCCTGTGCCTAATGTAAAAGGAACTCAACAATAATATCAATATATTTATATACAAAATTCACAGTTAATCAAACACAGTAATCTTCTGTTGCACAGAACTTGCAATTAGATATTACTGCCCGAATAATATATCCAGGTATATTTACAAAGACTGCCACAGCAATTTGATGTGTATTTCAAGTAAATAAGTGGCATATTGTATAAAACATATTTAATGTAATAGTAGTGATTCAATATGAAATGCAGCAACAAACTTAGTGGTAGATGACAATCCTTTAATAAATCATATCAAATATTTTATTTACAAAAATCCCCATTTTGGCATTGATAATCATTAGGTACAGTTTTCTAAAGGATTGCGATGTACTCCTTATTGTCAGAATTGTCTACATTTTTAAAAAAAATCTATTCACATGGTTTACATCAATATGCTTCCTATCCAACGTAGTGAACATTTATTCATACATTGTATGCCATTCTTTATCTTTTGATATAACGCATTATTAATTTGCATCCAGCTTCTATTTATATTATAGATACGCAGCTTTTGTTGTTTCTATTACCTATTTAGGGGTTGCTATAATCTTTACATTCATACATAGTATGACACTTTTTATTTTCAGTTTTACAATAAGGATAATGCAATAATTATATTCATACATAGCATGCCAAATCTTTATCGATTGATATAGCGGAACTCTGCTTCCAATCCAACGTAGTGAACATTATTCATACATAGTATGCCATTTTTTATCTCTTGATATAACGTATCACTAATTTGCATCTAGCTTGTATTTATATCATAGATACGCAGCACTTTGTTGTTTCTATTACCCATTTAGGGTTTGTTAAAATCATTGCATTCATACATAGTATGCTACTCTTTATCTTTAAGATATAATCCATAGCCATTTAGAAAGGTTTAGTTTATATTCATACATAGTATGCCATTATATTTGTAATCATCCCCGTGCTGTTTATGCGCATTTACACGTTTTTCTATCATTACATCAATATGCCCCTTTTTGACATATAACATAAATAAGTACAATAACTTCCCAAACTAAACAAATAGGGATCCATTTAACCAGGTCCGGACAGACAGAGGCAGTTTGCCTGGCATTGTGGCTAGAGGGCATCAATACGCTGCCAGCATTTATTATTGCTGCTTGAGCAGTCCGGGGGGGGGGGGATTACCAAGCGTCTACAGCTCTTTAAATGTATATTAATATAGCTGTATCAGTTGTTTATTTCCGGATAATTGCCTAAGAGACACTTCCTGTTAATGCTTATTGGCTAGAGGGTACTTTCTCATACGGCTCATATTTAAATGCTGCTTTTAATATCAATGTCAGAATGATTTTGAGTACAATGAACCCTTTAACCGGTCATCATTAATATGAGCCTACATGTTACGCATTTAGATTGGCCCTGCATATTTTGCTTCTGCAAAGGTCTCTCAAAACACAGTAAAATGAGAGAAAAAAGTCTTTTGTATTTTTTTTTTTACATATTTGAATGGGTTAACTCACACTCGGCTAGATTACGAGTTTGGCATTAGCCTTAAAAAGCAGTGTTAAGGGGATCTAACGCTGCTTTTTAACGCCCGCTGGTATTACAAGTCTGGCAGGTACAGGTGTACAGCTCACTTTTCTTCTGTGACTTTTCCATACCGCAAATCCCCTTACGTCAATTGCATATCCTATCCTTTTAATGGGATTTTCCTGACGCTGGTATTATTTATTTATAAAATATTTTACCAGGAAAGATACATTGAGATTTCTCTCGTTTTCAAGTATGTCCTGGGTACACAAAACATTGCATTGATACAATGGGTACAATAAAATACAAAACAATAATAATACATGATATAAGCACAAAAATTTAACATAGAACAGGTAGAAAATATATAATCAACAATGACAGGTGCATTCTGTTTTGAGATATGTAGAGAGGGATCTCTTAAAGGATATTAGGCATGGGGAAGGTTTGAAAGTGTGTGGGAGGTCGTTCCATAATTGTGGTGCTCTGTAGGAAAAGGAGGATCAAGCTGCTTTCTTTTTGTATTGAGGCACGCTAAATAAAGTGCTGGTACTGGATCGGAGGTTATAGGAGGTGGACAAGTCTTTGAAGAAGTGAGCGGTACAGCCTCTACCTCCAAGACTCCTACCGCATATAAAAGTCTAACGCCGGAACATAAAGCTCTTAACTACAGTGCTACAAAGTACAATAACACCCATAAACTACCTATTAAACCCTAAACCAAGACTCCCCCACATTGCAAACACTATAATAAATAAAATTATTTAACCCCTAATCTGCCGACCGGACATCGCCGCCACCTACATTATACCTATGAACCCCTAATCTGCTGCCCCTAACATCGCCGACACCTACATTATATTTATTAACCCCTAATCTGCCACCCCAATGTTGCCGCCACCTAACTACAATTATTAACCCCTAATCTGCCACCCCCAACGTCACCGCTACTATAAATGTATCAACCCCTAAACCTAAGTCTAACCCTAACCCTAACACCCCCCTAACTTAAATCTATTTTTAATAAATCTAAATAAAATTACTATAATTAAATTAATTATTCCTATTTAAAAATAAATACTTACCTATAAAATAAACCATAAGATAGCTACAATATAACTAATAATTACATTGTAGCTATTTTATGATTTAGATTTATTTTACAGGCAACTTTGTATTTATTTTAACTAGGTACAATAGCTATTAAATAGTTAATAACTATTTAATAGCTACCTAGTTAAAATAATTACAAAATTACCTGTAAAATAAATCGTAACCTAAGTTACAAATACACCTAACACTACACTATCAATAAATTAATTAAATAAATTAACTACAATTATCTAAAATAAAATACAAATAATAAACTAAACTATAGTACAAAAAAACACTAAATTACAAAAAATAAAAAAATATTACAAGAAGTTTAATCTAATTAACCTAATCTAATCCCCCTAATAAAATAAAAAAATGCCCCGAAAAAAGCCCTTTTAAGGGCTGGTAAAAGAGCTGATTACTTTGGGGCAATGCAATGCAAAAGGCCGTTTTATAGGCTATTTGTAATTTAGTTTAGGATAGGGTTTTTATTATTTTGGGGGGCTTTTATTATATTAGTTTCAAAAAAATATCCAAAAATGTTCCAGCAGACAGGAGTGTTATAATATAAAAAATGAAGTTTATTAGGACAAATTTAAAAACGATTACAAAAATAGGCAGACTCCTAACAAAACAGTTGGGAGAGATAGTAAGTCTGACCGGTTTCAGCCAAACAGGCTGTAGTCATAGACATGATGCACCTATACAGGTGCAATCTATTTAAAACCCTTAGCTCCTCCCTAGGGAGGTGATAAAAGAAACAAACTCCCAACGTTTAACCCTGTACAGAAAAGTGTATGGAAATATATACATGCATCTTGTGAATATAAAGAAAAATAAACTTAAATAATATGAGACCACAACTGACAAAATAATAACAGTCCCAATTTACATAGAGGCTATAACATCAAATATATTCAAATCATAAAATAACAGAAAAGTAGAAAAATTGCATATGTTCTGAAAGATACCTTATATTATGTATTAAAAAGAGGGATTTAAAGCTTAACTTGTTTTAAATGTACTTGCAATCCTTGCAAGAAAAAAGACTATATAATATAGTGTTAGTGAGGATAGAAATTAGAATGCATAGAAAAATACTAGACAGTATGTTAATCTTAGTTCAATCACACATATAAAGCTAATCATGATTATATCTGGCTAATATATGTAAGTTGTGGAGGATACACTCTAGAATGTATTTGAAAGACTAGGGGTTTAGAATTGGGATAATAGTTATGGTTACATCTAGTAAGTACATGTAAGTTGTGTAAGATGCCTGTTGTTACAAATTAGAGGTACTTAGGGTATAGATATTAAAGGCCTCAAATAAAAGATGTGTAAGTATGTATCTTATCTGGGGGGAGACTAAATAAAGAAACAGGGTCTGAGTACAACCCTAGTCTATAGGTTAAATATGTATGCTACTATGGAAATGCATGTGTAAATCAATGGAATAGCAGAACACTTGGAAATTCATAAAGTTGTATACGCAATTATGTATGTAATCAATTAGTGCTGCCAATAATTGATAATATCAAATTCTGAGTTGAATCCCCTAGGTAGCAACAACCGAGCTTATGGATCCAATAGATCTCCTGTCTACACAGTATGCGAAATTTGTCGCCTCCCCTAGGGGGTCTGACTATCTGCTCGATTGCCTGCCACCTAAAGGATCCAACTTGGCCATGATGTACCTCCAAAAAGTGTTTAGACAGAGCAGACACTGCTCTGTCATGGGAGATGTGGGCTAGGTGTTCTTTGATGCGTGTCCCCACCTCTCTGGTGGTTCTACCCACATACTGCCGGTGGCACAGGGTGCACTCTATGAGATACACCACAAATTTACTTCCACATTTTACGCAGCCCTTGGTCTCGAAAGATTCCGCCCCAGAGGCTGACGTGAAGTGGGTGGCAACTTTGATATGGTCACAAGAACCACAGGACCTCTTTCCATGCCGGAAAGTGCCCTTGAAGTGTAACCAAGAGCTCCTGCTTGGTTCTTCCCTAAGTAAATTAGGGGACAACAGATTCCCTAGGGTCAAATTCCTCCTGTATACAAAATTACAGCCATCTTTAATTACATTGCGTAGGGATTTATCCCCCCGCAGAATTGGGATGTTCTTCCTAATTATATTACAAACCTGATGGTATTGATTAGAGTAGGCTGTAATGAGGGTAGGAGCATTGCGTGGCTGAGATGTCTTGGTTCTTTTATCAGCTGGACTAATAGTCCTGTGGAATAATCTCGACCGATCCATTTGGTCTACCTCATGTCGTGCTCTCCTGATTACTTTTACTGGATAGTTCCTTTCTCGTAGGCGCTTATCCAGATCCTCACTTTCTCTATCGCAGTCCCCTCCCCGGGAACAATTGCGTTTGATGCGCATAAACTGGCCTTTAGCAATGCCTCTAAAAACATGTTTAGGGTGGCTGCTATTAGCATGCAATAAAGTGTTGCCGGAGATAGGCTTGCGATAGAGTGAAGATATGATTTTATGGGTATCAGGATCACCCGTCAGAGTTACATCCAAATAATTCATAGTCCTTTGGTGCCACTGGTAGGTGAATTTTAGACCCACTTCATTACGATTCAGTTGGTCCACCAATTCCTTTGCTTGCGTCTCACCTGAGGACCAGATGATAAATAGGTCATCTATGAACCTCAGGTATTTCTTGATGGACCCAGTGAATGTATTTCCTCCCCCATAGACGTGGAACCGCTTCCACCACCCCATAAAGAGGTTGGCATAGGAGGGGGCAAATTTTGCCCCCATAGCGGTTCCACGTCTCTGGAGATAAAAAAGAGTTTGAAAACTTAAAAAAGTTGTGTTGTAGCAGGAACTTGATAACCCTCAACACAAAATCTTTGTGTTGAGAATCCAGGTCAGTGCACATATCCAAAAAGAATTCTACGGCTTGGAGTCCAAATTCGTGGGGAATACTGGAGTATAGTGCCACCACGTCAATGGTTATCCAGCTATAGTTTGGCTCCCATCTAGTCAGTTCAAGTTTCGATAGGGCATGAGCAGTATCACGTACATAGCTGGGCAATCTGTGTACCACTGGTTGTAAAAAGTTATCGACCCATTTGGACAGTGGCTCCATTAATGAGCCTATACCTGCCACAATGGGTCTTCCCTGGACATTTTCAAGACTCTTGTGGACCTTCGGGAAATGGTGGAAGATGGGCATCACCGGATTGTCAACTAGCAAGCAGTTGAAGGTGTGTCTGTCTATGATGCCCATCTCCAATCCATCATCCAGAAGGTCCCTCAAGATATGACCAAAAGAAATTGTGGGGTCCCTGGGTAAAATAGAGTAGGCCTCGTTGTCGCCTAATTGTCTCAGGGCTTCCGCAACATAGGCGTCCCTATCCATGACAACAACACTACCGCCTTTATCTGATTGACGAATGACAATATTGATGTTATTCTGAAGATTGGAGATGGCCTCTCTTTCCTTTTTAGTCAAATTTGAGTTGTGATTAGTGTTTGTCTGGGAAAGAGTGGTGAGGTCCTCCATGACTCTCTTATGAAACACCTCAAGACTCTTACCCCTAGTATCTAAGGGGTAAAAATTTGATGCAGATTTTAATTTATGTTGATGTATTATGTCTTGAGGTATATGATCTATGTTCCCTGATAAGTCTTCCAAACTAGTAAGGGCACAAATGTCAGCAAAAGACATATTATCAGTATTGGAACTTAAATTTTCAACTGTTGAATCAATAACAGGGAGTGATCTATCTGTCTCAGTTTCTGGAAAGAATTTTCTAAGGGTTAAATCCCTCACTAGTCTGTTAACGTCCAGAATTGTCTGGAACAAATCAAAATTCCTAGAAGGGACAAATCCCAACCCATAGCTAAGTACTTTCCTTTCAAGATTATTTAAATCATAAGTGGACAAGTTTATGACTGTATTATCCATCATTGGGGCCTGTGTCATTGGTACCTGTGTTGTGGAGTTCCCCTGTTCTCCCTCAATTGATATCTCTGTTGCTGAAAGTCCCCAGTGGCAGATTTCTGTCTGTTACCCCGTCCCCCTCCCCTGGGTCGTCTCGGGCCCCACTGAAAAACCTGTTGTGTAGTGTCAGAGCGGTGCCCTGGGAGTTAGTGGTCATATGATAATGAGAATTGCCTCTTCTCTGGCGCCTGCCCCTTTTAGGAACAGCCCCTGGGTTTACATGTTCCTTAAGTATACGTCTAGGTGGTTTATCACCCACTGTATTGGACGCTGTGCATGCTTGATTAGTTAGAGCTCCCTCATCCCCATCGGAGTAACCATCCGAATCAAAACTAGAGGCAAACCTCTCTTCGTCTGTTAACTCTGGCTCCGAGTCGGAGAAGGCAACTTTCTTGGTGGCCTTCATTTTAGGTTGTTGTGTACTCTTAGGTGGATAATCCAAGTGTCCCCCCTGACCTGTGGCCTGATGGTCTAATTGGTTACGTTGTGACTGGGACCAAATCCTACTCCTCTCTTTGCGTCTCCAGATATAAACCGTGCCCTTTGAATAATCTTTCTGGTCCCTAAGGAACTTGGTATGTTTAACCTGGATGATTAATTTTTTAGCCTCCTCAATCACCTTCCTAAGTGTCTCATCAAATTGGGGGTAAATTTCATGTTGTTTAATCAAATTCATATCTGCTTGAAGCAAAATTATCTTATTTTTAACCTCTTTGAGTAACATATCTTTATATTCAATAAGTAAGGCAATGAGTTTTAAAGAGCAGTCGGTAAGAGTCTGGTTCCAGCGTTCAATGAAATCCGCATCTTTAATGTCATAAGTTGGGAATTTATTGATCCTTAGACCCCTGGGTACCATTTGCATATATATATATATATAGTTTAGTTTATTATTTGTATTTTATTTTAGATAATTGTAGTTAATTAATTTAATTAATTTATTGATAGTGTAGTGTTAGGTGTAATTGTAACTTAGGTTAGGTTTTATTTTACAGGTAATTTTTTAATTATTTTAACTAGGTAGCTATTACATAGTTATTAACTATTTAATAACTATTGTACCTAGTTAAAATAAATACCTGTAAAATCAATATAAATCCTAAAATAGCTACAATGTATTTATTAGTTATATTGTAGTTATATTATGGTTTATTTTATAGGCAAGTATTTATTTTTAAATAGGAATAATTAATTTAATTATAGTAATTTTATTTAGATTTATTAAAAATAGATTTAAGTTAGGGGGTGTAAGGGTTAGGGTTAGACTTAGGTTTAGGGGTTAATACATTTAATATAGTAGCGGCAACGTTGGGGGCGGCAGATTAGGGGTTAATAATTGTAGTTTGGTGGCGGCAACGTTGGGGGCGGCAGATTAGGGGTTCATAGGTATAATGTAGGTTGCGGCGGTGTCCAGAGCGGCAGATTAGGGGTTAATAATATAATGCAGGTGGCGACGATGTCGGGGGTGGCAGATTAGGGGTTAATAAGTGTAAGGTTAGGGGTGTTTAGACTCGGGGTTCATGTTAGGGTGTTAGGTGTAGACTTAGAAAGTATTTCCCCATAGGAATCAATGGGGCTGCGTTAGAAGCTGAACGCTGCTTTTTTGCAGGTGTTAGGTTTTTTTCCAGCCGTCTCAGCCCCATTGTTTCCTATGGGGAAATCGTGCACGAGCACGTTTTGCCAGCTTACCACTGACTTAAGCAATGCTGGTATTACAGGGAGAAGTGGCGCAAAATTTTCTCAACGCTCACTTTTCTGAGGCTAACGCAGCCATTCAGAAAACTTGTAATACCAGCGTTGTTTAAAGTGAGCGCTGGAAAAAAAGGAGCATTAGCAACTCATGGCTTTACCGACAAAACTTGTAATCTAGCCGTCTGAATGTAAAAAAACTGCTTATCCGTATTGATCATATATGTAATTCAAGTGGTGCAACTATTTCAAATGGTTGTGCTTCTGATGAATTTGAATAATTTAAAAAAAAAAGTAAAAAATCATACATTCTCAACAAATTCTAATGGATTTAGGGCTAGATAACAACTAAGACACAAACAGTTTTGCGCAAGCGATATCGTCTTTTCACAAGCCTTTTTCATTACTCTGATAATACAAGTTGAGCGAAATTGCAATTGCACTAGCAATCGCCATTTATGTTTCAATCCTTACCGCAATTTTAGAGCTGTGGTTAAATGATTTCCAAGACAAAACGTTGCACAAAACATTTCAAGAATGCATTATAAAGTACAGTTTCACTCATATTAACACCGTCTAATAAAAATAATTTTAAAAAATATTGCCCAAAAACGTTATAAGGGCTTAAAGATATGAGATCTGGGGTGTTAGAAAAAAAAAGGCAGACAAATGGCTTTAACATTGAGAAACATACATACAGTATACATTACTAAAGATGTATTTGTATGTGTATATATATATATATATATATATATATGTGTGTGTGTGCACATATATTTTAATGTCTTTTTATGTTTATATATGTATTTCCACTCATATATACAAATTTAAAAAGATTAATATATATGTACACATATATATTAAAAAAAATAAGTGCATTAAACATAATAAAACAAATATATGCAATATTCATATTTAATAAAGATTTTAACTGTATTTACTGTAAATGTTTCACATTTACTAAATCGAATATGCTTTGTTGTTTGTACGATGGTTGTTTTTTTTCCAACATTTTTTTTTCTCCATTGACTTCAATGGGGAATGCGAAAATGTGATGGTGTTTGCACCATCTCGGGTCATTTCTACTTTTTTCTCCATTGATTTCTATGTTAGGATTTCCGCGCTATTTCGATTAACGCTAGTGCAAAATGTGGGGTTTTTTTTAATTGTAATATGAACGCAACCCGACTAACACAAAAAGCTTAACTCTAGCAGAGTTTTCGCAATCGTGAAAAAAAAAATACTGTGCCTCTTGTAATCTAGACTTTAACTGGCATTAGTTACATAGGGGTTGATTCCAATCCTTCCAATTTTTGTTATCAAAATTGGAAAATCATAGACTATTATTTTTTATTTAAAGGAACATTAAACACCTTGAGATTTTTATATAACATTTTAAGGTATGTTTAAAGAAACACCGTAATTTATTTTTATTTATTTTGCCCCACTTCTAAAATTTTAAAAAAATGTAATTCCTGAAATTGAAATGTACCTTACTGCTACATATCTGTCCCATATTGGCTTTATCAGGTAACAAATGCAAACATTGTACTTTATACAAACTTTATGACAGTGGCTAGCTTTCTCTGTGGGCTAAAGCCCAGATTGACTCCTCTAAATAAGGCAAATTGTAGATAGAGTTTGGCTATTTAAAACTAATTGAAGTAAAAAGGGTGTTTTAAAAATGTTAAAACTTGGCTGATATCTTATTCTATTGCCACATAAAATAAATGTCTTATAATTACAAGGTGTTTATTGTTCTTTTTAACAAAGTTATTACAAACTTACCAACACATCCAACATTGCCAACTCACACAACGGTTAAGCTCAATTTTTCCAGAACAGCTTATAGAATGAATATTAATAGATGTAAATCTACAAACAATGGAATCTATACATGAAAAATAATATTATCTGTTCTGTTCTACATATGATCAAAAATAAAAAGGGCTAATTTGTTCCCTTTTCATGTGACGTCACTTCCCTTTCAAATTCATAGCCAATCACCAAAATAGAGTCCAAGGGGGTTAGTGCAGGTAGTGGCAGTGGGGGCGCTAAGGGAAAAGACAAGGAACACAATGGAGGCAGTTAAAGGGACAGGAAGCTCTGAAACAAAACAAACAATAAAAAAAAATAGTGAGGTTACAGAAGGACTTATACAAATAAAATGTAGAGTCACCAGGGCAGGAGGAAGATGCTGAGACACAAAATTTGACACAATGCAAAAAAACATCTAAAATCATGGAAAGAGTCAGATGAAATAAATTCACAAACGCAAAAAATATTGCACTTATTGAAGCAATTTTAAAATATCATGACATCTAATTTGCATCACAAAACAATGTTAGTGTTTAAAAATAAAATATATGCGTTAGCAGGTACAAAAGAAATGTAAGCTGTGTAAAACACAGATATAATGACTGCAAAAGGTGTAGTTAAGTTAAAAATGGTCATGGTCCATAAGCATTCCAAAAAACAAGAGGTAGACCTCCTTTAAAAACATAGACCTAGATTTGGAGTTTGGCGTTAGCCGTGAAAACCAGCGTTAGAGGCTCCTAACGCTGGTTTTAGGCTACCGCCGGTATTTGGAGTCACTCAAAATAGGGTCTAACGCTCACTTTTCAGCCGCGACTTTTCCATACCGCAGATCCCCTTATGTCAATTGCGTATCCTATCTTTTCAATGGGATCTTTCTAACTCCGGTATTTAGAGTCGTTTCTGAAGTGAGCGTTAGACATCTAACGACAAAACTCCAGCCGCAGGAAAAAAGTCAGTAGTTAAGAGCTTTCTGGGCTAACGACGGTTTCTAAAGCTCTTAACTACTGTACTCTAAAGTACACTAACACCCATAAACTACCTATGTACCCCTAATCCGAGGTCCCCCCACATCGCCGACACTTGAATAAATTTTTTAACCCCTAATCTGCCGACCGCCACCTACGTTATCCTTATGTACCCCTAATCTGCTCCCCCTAACACCGCCGACCCCTGTATTATATTTATTAACCCCTAATCTGCCCCCCCTCAACGTCGCCTCCATCTGCCTACACTTATTAACCCCTAATCTGCCGACCGCAAAGCGCCGCCACCTACGTTATCCTTATGTACCCCTAATCTGCTGCCCCTAACACCGCCGACCCCTATATTATATTTATTAACCCCTAATCTGCCCCCCACAACGTCGCCTCCACCTGCCTACACTTATTAACCCCTAATCTGCTGAGCGGACCTGAGCGCTACTATAATAAAGTTATTAACCCCTAATCCGCTTCACTAACCCTATAATAAATAGTATTAACCCCTAATCTGCCCTCCCTAACATCGCCGACACCTAACTTCAATTATTAACCCCTAATCTGCCGACCGGAGCTCACCGCTATTCTAATAAATGGATTAACCCCTAAAGCTAAGTCTAACCCTAACACTAACACCCCCCTAAATTAAATATAATTTTAATCTAACGAAATTAATTAACTCTTATTAAATAAATTATTCCTATTTAAAGCTAAATACTTACCTGTAAAATAAACCCTAATATAGCTACAATATAAATTATAATTACATTGTAGCTATTTTAGGATTAATATTTATTTTACAGGCAACTTTGTAATTATTTTAACCAGGTACAATAGCTATTAAATAGTTAAGAACTATTTAATAGTTACCTAGTTAAAATAATTACAAAATTACCTGTAAAATAAATCCTAACCTAAGTTACAATTAAACCTAACACTATACTATCATTAAATTAATTAAATAAACTACCTACAATTACCTACAATTAAACCTAACACTACACTATCAATACATTAATTAAATACAATATCTACAAATAACTACAATGAAATAAACTAACTAAAGTACAAAAAATAAAAAAGAACTAAGTTACAAAAAATAAAAAAATATCTACAAACATAAGAAAAATATTACAACAATTTTAAACTAATTACACCTACTCTAAGCCCCCTAATAAAACAACAAAGCCCCCCAAAATAAAAAATGCCCTACCCTATTCTAAATTACTAAAGTTAAAAGCTCTTTTACCTTACCAGCCCTGAAAAAAAAACATACAATACCCCCCCCAACATTACAACCCACCACCCACATACCCCTAATCTAACCCAAACCCCCCTTAAATAAACCTAACACTAAGCCCCTGAAGATCATGCTACCTTGTCTTCACCTCACCAGGTATCACCGATCCGTCCTGGCTCCAAAATCTTCATCCAACCCAAGCGGGGATTGGCGATCCATCATCCGGTGGCTGAAGAGGTCCAGAAGAGGCTCCAAAGTCTTCATCCTATCCGGGAAGAAGAGGCGATCCGGACCGGCAACCATCTTGATCCAAGCGGCATCTTCTATCTTCATCCGATGACGACCGGCTCCATCCTGAAGACCTCCACCGCGGACCCATCTTCTTCCGGCGACGTCCAACTGAAGAATGACGGTTCCTTTAAGGGACATCATCCAAGATGGCGTCCCTCGAATTCCGATTGGCTGATAGGATTCTATCAGCCAATCGGAATTAAGGTAGGAATATTCTGATTGGCTGATGGAATCAGCCAATCAGAATCAAGTTCAATCCGATTGGCTGATCCAATCAGCCAATCAGATTGAGCTCGCATTCTATTGGCTGATCGGAACAGCCAATAGAATGCAAGCTCAATCTGATTGGCTGATTGGATAATTTTGTAATTATTTTAACTAGGTAACTATTAAATAGTTCTTAACTATTTAATAGCTATTGTACCTGGTTAAAATAATTACAAAGTTGCCTGTAAAATAAATATTAATCCTAAAATAGCTACAATGTAATTATAATTTATATTGTAGCTATATTAGGGTTTATTTTACAGGTAAGTATTTAGCTTTAAATAGGAATAATTTATTTAATAAGAGTTAATTAATTTCGTTAGATTAAAATTATATTTAATTTAGGGGGGTGTTAGTGTTAGGGTTAGACTTAGCTTTAGGGGTTAATCCATTTATTAGAATAGCGGTGAGCTCCGGTCGGCAGATTAGGGGTTAATAATTGAAGTTAGGTGTCGGCGATGTTAGGGAGGGCAGATTAGGGGTTAATACTATTTATTATAGGGTTAGTGAGGCGGATTAGGGGTTAATAACTTTATTATAGTAGCGCTCAGGTCCGCTCGGCAGATTAGGGGTTAATAAGTGTAGGCAGGTGTCGGCGACGTTGTGGGGGGCAGATTAGGGGTTAATAAATATAATATAGGGGTCGGCGATGTTAGGGAAGCAGATTAGGGGTACATAGGGATAATGTAAGTAGCGGCGGTTTACGGAGCGGCAGATTAGGGGTTAATAATAATATGCAGGGGTCAGCAATAGCGGGGGCAGCAGATTAGGGGTTAATAAGTGTAAGGTTAGGGGTGTTTAGACTCGGGGTACATGTTAGAGTGTTAAGTGCAGACGTAGGAAGGGTTACCGCATAGCAAACAATGGGGCTGCGTTAGGAGCTGAACGCTGCTTTTTTGCAGGTGTTTGGTTTTTTTTCAGCTCAAACAGCTCCATTGTTTCCTATGGGGGAATCGTGCACGAGCACGTTTTTGAGGCTGGCCGGCGTTAGTTTTTCGGGTCGTTACCGACAAAACTCCAAATCTAGCCGATAATTAATTGAATGGGAAGAGATGCTGTGAAAAAAACGACTACACCAGAGGCTAATTTTTTATTTTTACACTAAATTGATGTTGACAACGTATTTGCCATCTTTTGTTATTTTTGGTGCTTCCATTTTCATCAAAAATATTAATTGTTATTAAGGGTTTTGCGTTTGTGTGCTGAATTTGTTATGTCCATTTTGTTGTCGATATGTATTTCCTATTTTGTGATTGGAAAACCAAAACCATTGCTGTCCATGTATCTTATAGATGATGTTCCCGCAATCAGCTTGGAACCAATGCGATCTGTTCACAATCCAAGCGATAAAAACATTTCTGTATTGGGATTTCTCAGAACTTGAAAAACACGGATCTAGGGTTGAAAAAATGCTTATAAACAGGATTGCAACAATTGGAATTGACTCCATAATTTTATGACAACTGTGAAAATGTGAAAATCATATATATGCTGATAAGTAAAGATGTTAAAGTTGTCAAGAGTATAAAAGGTCCTCTGTGCCCTCCATTTGTTGTGTATATTTTTTTGCTTTGACTATGGCAGATAAATAGATGCCAAGGAGTCCATTTATCATTGTGCGGATGGGCATGATCCGCTATAGCGAACCATGTCCACCGCACATCGATAAATGCTGACAGCATACGCTGTCGGCATTTATCATTGCATTTATCATTGCACCAGCAGTTCTTGTGAACTGCTGGTGCAACGCCGCCCCCTGCAGATTTGTGGCCAATCAGCCACAAGCAGGGGGTGTCAATCAACCAGATCCTATTGGATCGGGTTGATTTTCGGCGATGTCTGTCTGCCGCTTCAGAGCAGGCGGACAGGTTATGGAGCAGCGGTCTTATATCTTTTCAAATTTCCATAAAATAATATTTGCTTCCTTTACCTATATTATTATATTTGTTTTGGCACAAAAAAACAATGTTGATAAAGACATTGTATTGTAGGCCTAGTGAAATGTCCATAAATACTTTAGGCCAAGAAACCCATTGCACAGATTTAAACCCCTTCGCTACCGGGAATTTCAGACAAAAACTTGCCCAAAGTACCATGTTTATCATTTTTGCTATCACTACATTTAAACAGAAATATAGCCTTTGTTATTTTGATTTACCTATACAAATAAATTATATATATATATATATAGATAGATAGATAGATAGATAGATAGATAGATAGATAGATATAGATAGATATTTATTTTTGTCTTTAAGTTGATGACAGTTTCAGCTAGCTATTCATTCTCAGAATTAAGAAATCGTAAAAAAATCACATATATGTGTGTGTATATATATATATTTATCTATCTATCTCTATATATATCGCAAAGGATTAATTATCACATTTCACAAAAACCTGTAGCTTTCTAACTGTAGACCAGCTAAGACCAAACATGTATATATATATATTTTTATTTATTTTTGGGATCATTTTAAGGTATTTATCTGTAGCTATGTATATCATGTTCTAAAATAATACAATGCGATAACTCTCATTTAGTATAGCAGAACTGCCCAAATTCTCAAAATTGACCCCCAAAACTATATATATATATATATATTTAAAGCAGACAAGACAAGGTATTGATCTACCACCATTGCATGCCATCATTTCTCAGTGAAATTATTTACACTCAACTACTGCAGTCATAAGACAAATTAGTTTAAAAGCTACTCCCTTTATTCCCTTTATTCAGAAATGGCTTGCCATTGTTTTTTTGGTAATTAAAAGGCCACAGCTGCCCACCACACTTCTGAAATTCCCTACAGCAATGGAGTTAATCAGTTACCTATTAAAGGGACATAAAAAACTAAAAAAAATTTTTTAAATTTTAAACAACTCTTTCATTTACTTCTATTAACAGTGTCTTTGTTTTCTTGTTATCATTTGTTGATAAGCAGGAAGGTAAGTAAGGCGTGTGCACGTGTCTGCATAAGTGTATGGCAGAAATTTTGCAACAATGTTATACATTAGCAAGAGCACTAGATGACAGTACTTTTTCCTTTACTGTAGTGCTCCAGGCATGTGCATGCTACCTATCCAGAAATCTCTTTAACAAAGAATAACAAGAGAACTAAGCACATTTTATAATAGAAGTAAATTGGTAGTTTTGCAATATTGTATTCTCTATCTAAATCAAGCACTGCTGAAAACACTAACGTGTCCAACTCTAGGGGAAAAAAGAAATAAATGGTACAATATCTATCAATATGATATAACACCAATCAATATGACATCAAATAGTAAAACATAGGTTGAATAATATAGGTTTAAAGCAGAATAGGGGTTAATAAGTGTAAGGTTAGGGGTGTTTAGACTCGGGGTACATGTTAGGGTGTTAGGTGCAGACGTAGGAAGTGTTTCCCCATAGACAACAATGGGGCTGCATTAGGAGCTGAACGCGGCTTTTTTGCAGGTGTTAGGGTTTTTTTTCAGCTCAAACAGCCCCATTGTTTTCTATGGGGGAATCGTGCGCGAGCACGTTTTTGAGGCTGGCCGTGTCCGTAAGCAACTCTGGTATCGAGAGTTGAAGTTGCGTTAAATATGCTATACGCTCCTTTTTTGGAGCCTAACGCAGCCATTCTGTGGACTCTCAATACCAGAGTTATTTTAAAGGTGCAGCCAGAAAAAAACCAGCGTTAGCTACGCGGGTCGTTACCGACAAAACTCTAAATCTAGCCAATAGAAAATATTGGAAGCCTGAGCATTCTATCTGTTCCGGAGCTGACACCGGTATTCTGTGGGATTTATTCCCTGCCCTGGAACCAGTGAGCTGGGACACTGAGAGATCCTAGTAGGTTCTACTCAGCACAATAGGGTGGTGCCACTCTTGTGAGTATAACCACAACACAAGACATATAAATATCGCTCTGTAATCACAGTGTTACATTAGAATGCACCCTCTGTTTGTGATTTCTCCTTCACAGTTATCTGTCTATCTGAATCATTCTATCTGAGTTCCTTTAAGAGAAATATTTGCTCTAGTGTAGGGTTTACCCTCCCACCTCTCTGATCCCTCCAAAAACAGCTCTCTTCCCTCTCCCCTCCCACTGGTCATCAACATATTAGGTACTGGCAGCCAGTCTGCCAGTATACAGTTGTTGTTGTTTTTGTTTTATTTTTTAATTATTTATTTATATTTACATATTCTGTAGTGTAGGACTCTTCCCACTCCCATCTCCCTTATCCCTCCCACTGGTAACCGCCATCTTTTTTACTGGCAGCCACTTTAACAGTAAAAACATAAGGTAATATTGTTTTATTTTGTTTGTTTTATGAAGTGTAGCTCTTTCCAACATGGCTTTTTGGCTTCCTTATAACTCACAGTTTACATACTTGAGCATTCTGTTTTACCAACTTGTGAAAAACTTGGCAGGTAGTAACTATAATCTATTGTATTTTACCTGTAACACTGAGATACTTTGTAGTTTTTGAAGGGAAAAAGCCACTGTTGTGAGCGTGAACATGAAAACCAAACACTAACACCATTTTGTGCACGTGGCCTTTAACTGTGATTGACTCTTAAGACAAACACAGGTTGAGAGAGTGGGTTTGAGAGCTTTGCTGAATAGTGGTAGCTAGGTAAACATGGACTTCATGTGTACATATGTTTATCTGAAAGACATGTAAATGCATTACCAATATACTTATTTTTGTAAATATAAATAAAGATCATTGTTTACTTTAATCTTTGCTGTATTTTTAAAGTGCAAATTAATGTGCGAAATCTCAGAGGTTTAATGTTTTTTTTTTATTCTGCTATTTATTTATTTTTTGCTAACAATTTTGTACTTACTTTTCCCCAATTACTTTTACCCAATCATTGTACCTTCACTTTTGGTAATTTAACTACTGAGCCTTTTTCACACCTGAGTTGTTTTGTAGTTTTTAGATGCTACTCACGTTTAAGCCCTACTGTGGGCCATTTCTCAGGCCCTGATGATCAAAAGTGCCACGAGGCAGAGAGATCCGTTGCAATGTCAAGAAAGCCAGCGAAATATTCAAAAGGGGTGACAGTACTGTTTAAAGGCGGCATCATCCAGAGGCGTCTTACCATGCATTTCAATGGGAGGCGATGCTGTTTTAATACCGGTGATATATTCAAAGCAGCATCGCCACCTACATCGAAGTGTCAGCAGAAATTCAACCTCTGTTCGTATATTACAATAGTAAATTAAACATATCAATAATACACCAATAGGAGCCGAGGGATTGTGGGTATATGTTTAATAATATATGTATAGAATAATGTTTTAATATGTATATAAACTGTAAACGTGATTGTACTAATCTTCTATTGTATACTTGGGCATGTATTTTTACTTATTTTAAGACAGCGAATGCACGTTTGCAATATTAATATTTACATTATATTGAGAATGTGTTTTCGTAATCGGAATATTTATATTTCCCGATATTGTTATCATGATTTCGTGTTTATATATTCCACAATATTGCAACAGCGGTTTCACGTTTGTATTAATAATATTATTATTATTATTATAATTATCGGTTATTTGTAGAGCGCCAACATATTCCGCAGCGCTAAATTTCATAATATTGTGACCGCAATTGCGCAATCATTTTTTACTTATAACATTGTGATAGCACTGTAGCAAACATGTTCTATATTAATATAAATCTATATCTATTGATGTAGATATAGATATATTATTATATTATTATAATTTGCATTATTATTATTATTATTGTTATTATTATTAAACTCAAACAGGCAATTTTTTGTCGGTCTGTTTTGAATATCCGGGCCTCAGTTAGAATCCCACACATATTTTTTTTCCGGACACCAAGCAGATTCAAACTATACAATTATTTGTGGATATATTATGATATGTAAGAAACCTCCAACAAAAAGTTTGAAAAAAAAATGCTATTTAAAAAAAAAAAAAAAAAAAAAATTCTATTTAAAAAAATAAAATAAAAATGCTATACATATTAACAATAAGTGTGTGTATATGTGCTCCATAAATTCTATAGTGAAAAGAAGGGGTTATCCTCATATAAATAAGGTCTTTTTGGTAGAGTTATGTCATTTTGATCCATACATTGGGGCTTCTATGAGCCTATATGCAAAAAAATAGACATTTACTCACATCAGGTGATCTCTATTACCACAGGGTCGTACAGGGTACGTCTTGTACAAACTGGTCTTTAAAGACCAGCGACGTACCCTGTACAACGTTTGGGGTTTAAAGCATCTGGAAGCGATCCTGATCTCTTCCAGCCGCTTTCCGGTTATTGCAGTGATGCCTCGATATCGAGGCATCCTGCAATAACCCTTCTTACCCCTCCAGTGCAGAGAGAGGCAGGTGGGTGGCCATTGATGGCTTTTATGATTAAGAGGGGGTGGGGGGCGTGGTCGCCGGGCACACTCATGCACGAGGTGTGGCGGACTGGCGCGTGCATGAGGGGTGGCGGGCGGGCGCGTGCACGGGGAGGGAGCGGGTGGGAACCGCTGCACTACAAAAAAAAAATAATACTTCTAAGTGGGAGAAAGGGGGGAGGGAATGGGTTAATAAATAGCTAAGGGATCTGGGAGTGGGTGGGGGATGGTCTATATATATATTTTTGTATAAACTGGGTACTGGCAGACAGCTGCCAGTACCCAATACAACACCAAATAAGGTAGAGGGGGAGGGTTAGAGAGCTGTTTGGGGGGGGGGGATCAGGGAGGTTGGGTGCTAAGGGGAGACCCTACACAGCAGCATATGTAAATATGCTATTAAAAAAAATGATACCTTTTTATTTTAGTACTGGCAGACTTTCTGCCAGTACTTAAGATGGCGGGGACAATTGTGGGGTGGGGGAGGGAAGAGAGCTGTTTGGGAGGGATCAGGGGGTGTGATGTGTCAGGTGGGAGGCTGATCTCTACACTAAAGCTAAAATTAACCCTGCAAGCTCCCTACAAGCTACCTAATTAACCCCTGCACTGCTGGGCATAATACACATAGCGGCCTTCTAATTACCAAAAAGCAACGCCAAAGCCATATATGTCTGCTATTTCTGAACAAAGGTGATCCCAGAGAAGCATTTACAACCATTTATGCCATAATTGTACAAGTTGTTTGTAAATAATTTCAGTGAGAAACCTAAAATTGTGAAAAATGTAAAAAAAAAATTTATATGATCGCATTTGCCGGTGAAATGGTGGCATAAAATATACCAAGATGGGCCTAGATCAATACTTTGGGATGGGAAAAATATATACAGTTCAAGGGATATTTAGGGATTCCTGAAAGATATTAGTGTCTCAATGTAACTAGTGCTAATTTTGAAAAAAAGTGGTTTGGAAATAGCAAAGTGCTACTTGTATTTATTGCCCTATAACTTGCAAAAAAAGCAAAGAACATGTAAACATTGGGTATTTCTAAACTCAGGACAAAATTTAGAAACTATTTAGCATGGGTGTTTTTTGGTGGTTTTAGATGTGTAACAGATTTTGGGGGTCAAAGTTAGAAAAAGTGTGTGTTTTTTCCATTTTTTCCTCATATTTTATATTTTTTTTTGTAAATTATAAGATATAATGAAAATATCTTTAGAAAGTCCATTTAATGGTGAGAAAAACGGTATATAATATGTGTGGGTACAGTAAATGAGTAAGAGGAAAATTACAGCTAAACACAAACACTGCAGAAATGTAAAAATAGCCCTGGTCCTTAAGGGAAAGAAATTGAAAAATGGCCTTGTCCTTAAGGGGTTAATTCCCAAGACACACACCATTTGAAATGACAGATGATTAGATTTCCAACATTGTATGTGGGTTTGTAGGAGTTAAAGAGACATGAAACCCAACATTTTTATTTCATGATTCAGATAGAGAATACAATTATAAACAACTTTCCAATTTACTTATATTATTTAATTTGCTTCCTTCTCTTGTTATCTTTTGCTGTAAGATTTATCTAGGCAAGCTCAGGGGCAGCAGAGAACCTAGGTTCTAGCTGTTGATTGGTGGCTGCATATATATACCGATTGTCATTGGCTCACCCATGTGTTCAGTTACAAACCATTAGTGTATTGTTGCTCCTTCAACAAATGATACCAAGAGAATGAAACAGATTATATAATAGAAGTGAATTAGAAAGTTGTTTAAAATCATATTCTCTATCTGAATCATGAAAGAGCATTTTTGGGTTTCATGTCCCTTTAAAGGAGCTGAGATCGAGTGCAACACGCAAATATTTGGATTTGCGCATATTTTTGTGTGTTGCACCTTTAAACTAATAATGGCCAGATTACAAAATGAGCGCAAAATATCTCTTCTGCGAAAACGATATTTGCTCTCAACTTAGTAACACCAGCGCATGCAAATAAGCGCTGGTATTACAAGCGAGGTGCAATGTGAACGCGACCTCGCATTTGCATTGCATAGAAGCATTGTGTTCACTAGAGTGCGCTTTAATAGGCTCCAATGGGAGCCTTGTTCTCATGCCGTGAGACACAGCATGAGAACTAGTGCAGCAAAAGGGGTTTATTTGCAAAAAAGGCACTACACAATTTTTTTTTGTGGGGGGGGGGAGTTGGGGCACTTTAAAAAAATTAAGCAGAGGTCTGGCTGGTTATTTATTGCGTGCCCGTAAATCCATTTGCGGGCGCGCGATAAATTAGCACTCCACTTGTACTCTAGCCCTAAATCGGGTGCTGAAATTAGACAAATGCTGCATATTTCTATAATGTATAACTAATTTTAGCCCATGTCTACACCAAACACACAGCACTGTGCTTTTAAAGAAGCAGGGAAATTCTTAAATTAAACCCCTTCATATGCTTACACACACACACACACACACACACAAGATATATATATATATATATACATATAGTTAAGTATGTAGGTGCATTTGTCTGTTATGACAAAATGCCTGTTTTCTGAGAAATTCGTTTGATGACAAAGGTAAACACTTATAAAATATATATGTGTGTGTGCACATGATAACATTTTATTACACTGTATGTAATACTCAAGGGTACGTGATTAACCCAATTATAAAATTGTATTCTCCCTTTACTGCTGCAGTACTGGAGGCTTTAGTTATAAGATTGGCTGCTGGAGTTTGTTAAACACAATTACTGTGCTATAACTCAATGCTGATCACTTGCCCTATGAGTCCCGTCCAGTTCAGAATGCCAATGTCCCGATGCTCTTATATCCCTATACGTTTGGTCATATTTGTCTGCTCCTGCATAATCTTTATTGACTTTAGTGCAGCAGTCTATTGATTTTAAAATTCTTTTACTGCTTTATGACTACATGTCTGGCAAGGCTCCCAGCTACCTTTAATATAACAATTTATCTGCCCAATCAGAGTCTCTATCTTAGTGCATGGAGACTCGAACATTTTCCCACACACAGATGTTCTTTGAAAAACCTCAGCATGCAAATTTAAATAATAAAAAAATCTAATTACAACGTTGACTTTTTATTACATTTACCTAATTTTGGAATTTGTAGACTCAGTTTAAACATATTTATTTAAAAGCACAAATAAAAAAAATAACGTGTTTGTTAATGAAAGGGTTGAACATAGGACGTATAAGTTTTCTTTAATGCACTTGGAATAACAGAAATTGAACATACTAAAACATGTTTTCATTGCTGCACAGGTTTAATCAAAAAGATACCATTTAAATTGCAGCTAGCAGGAAATTGATAGCAATAACTATTGGCTAATACTGGCAACTCCCACTTCTCTAAGTTAGGGATAAGACTAAAATGTCTTACATGAAAAAGTAGTTTTATTCAACACAGGAACCCATAAAAAAAAATAGAAAAAAGTAGCATAACCTAAACATTAATTTGATCAATGCTATGTTAACTGATAATTTATTTATTGCTAGAAGTGTTTAATCATACAGAATAATCGTTTAATGAAAGGAAAAGTGGAACTCCTAAGCTTAAAGGGACAGTCTAGGCCAAAATAAACTTTCATGATTCAGATAGGGCATGTAATTTTAAACAACTTTCCAATTTACTTTTATCACCAATTTTGCTTTGTTCTCTTGGTATTCTTAGTTGAAAGCTTAACCTAGGAGGTTCATATGCTAATTTCTTAGATCTTGAAGGCCACCTCTATTCAGAATGCATTTTAACAGTTTTTCACCACTAGAGGGAGTTAGTTCATATAGATAGCACTGTGCTCGTGCACGTGAAGTTATCTGGGATTAGGCACTGATTGGCTAAACTGCAAGTCTGTCAAAAGAACTGACATAAAGGGGCAGTTTGCAGAGGCTTAGATACAAGATAATCACAGAGGTTAAAAGTATATTAATATAACTGTGTTGGTTACGCAAAACTGGTGCTGATAGAGCATACAATTTTAAGCAACTTTCTAATTTACTCCTATTATCAATTTTCCTTCGTTTTCTTGCTATGTTTATTTGAAAAATATATATATATTTTTTTATAATTTTATTTTATTGAGGTAATTAAGTCAGGCATACAGACAGTATAAACATACAGAATAAATAGCAATATCGCACATTATAGAAGAAGCACAGTCCAATGTTATATCTTTTGCATAACTCAACAAAGGAAAAGTTAACAGTTATAGATGGCAGAATTAATACTTTGTGCCCGTTTATAAAATAACATTCTGTAACATACCTAGGTGGTCACTCTTGGACCTTAAGTAAGGGAATATGATCAAATATAGGGGAGGGTATAATGAATTGAAGAGACCACTCTTGGGTCACATTCTGTTAACCTCAGATTTTATATTTTATTGTTCCAGGGTAATAACATACAATAAACCCTTGTTCATAGCTATTATGTCTTACAAGTCTAGAATCCCCAAAAGTAAAGCAATGGCCTCTGTTGGACCTTGATCAATAATATGTACTGATTGGGGGACTTAGAAGAGTGTATGTACTAGTAGTGGGACATGTAGGTCTATATATTAGAACTATAGTTACAAACAAGCAATGACATTTAATTATGCATATAATATAAAGCTTATGAAATAATAAACATGTCAACTCTGAGGAAAGAAATAAACTAACAATAGTGTAAGAAAGATGAACATATCTTAGTATCCACTTTAATCTGCAGCAGCAAGAGATCTCACCCAGTATATAAAAAAGAATCCCTGAATCTGCCTAGTATAGCGCTTAGAGGGGTATTCTATCTACAATATTACTGGATACTTGCATAGTCTGGTACTAGATTATACCATTTTTAATTTTCTCTGTCATACAGAGCATCCAAGAGAGGTAAAATAGCCCCCAACAGGTTGAGTAAATGTAGGGAATCATACAAGTATTATCCTCCTTGTCTATACAGGGTTATAGGGGTCTGGTGAGACTGGAGGTGTATTAATGCTAAAGTTCTCATATAGTATATCGAGCGCATTATCAAGCTGGCCTGTTAGAGGAGAACCGATAAGCTAATAACTAGGACTAATGGTCTATAATCCAACTGGTCAGCCTCTCTATTAGAAGCCTAGCAAAAATATGTCACTCTATAAAGAGTAGTGTCCCTATGGCTCGTAAGTGGAAACAAGACATGCAGGGATCTTAATAGTATAAGGCCAAAAATGAACCCATCTATCATTAACAATTGCATAGCTTGGGGGGGTAAAGATCAAAATTTATCTCAACAACAAGTGTATAAACTTTATGTATGCAGTTGCCATGGCTGCTGGCAGCCCAGACAGTTATTTCTGGCTAGATAATCACTCAGGATAGAGAATGGAGAGACCTTAACTGAATTTGACAAATATTCCCCTAAATATATTAAGTGATAAGAACATTTTGTTGGTGGAACTCGTGCAGAGCAAACATAGGTAGATAAAACAACATAACCGCATTTCAAAAGATGTTTTGTAATTTGTTTTGTAATTTTCCCTATGGTTCTTGCACCCAGACCTGTCTGGGGTTAACTGTCTGTGGCTCTGGGGACAGCACAGCTTCCTGTGAGTGCCAGTGGCACCCAGGGCTGAGCATGTTGCAGGGTCATGGGATGTGTACCCGGTCCAGTATGAGAGTGCAGTTCCCTTCCGTGTTTTGTATATGTCTAGGGTGATTACATATGCCTGTGCACCCTTCCCTTGTTCCCAGTTTGTTTGGATTTGAAAGCTTGCATTGTGTGGCTGTTTTAGGGTCCCAGGTATTGGAAAGGACCTTGACGAGGTACCTGGGCTTGTCCCATTTGACCAGATGCAGTAACTAACCTTTCCATTTTTGCTTTTAAATCTTAGCTGAGAGCTTGTAAGTGAGTGTTGGGTTTTCTCTGTGTGTTGTATTAATTTGTTTTGTAATTTTCCCTATGGTTCTTGCACCCAGACCTGTCTGGGGTTAACTGCCTGTGGCTCTGGGGACAGCACAGCTTCCTGTGAGTGCCAGGGCTGAGCATGTTGCAGGGTCATGGGATGTGTACCCGGTCCGGTATGAGAGTGCAGTTCCCTTCCGTGTTTTGTATATATATATATATATATATATATATATATATATATATATATATATATACACACACACAGACATATCTAATATACAATCACATACACAGAGTTGCACACACACACACACACATATATATATATATATATATATATATATATATATACATACATACACACACATATATAATATACAATCACATACACAGTTGCACACAGATATACATATATATATATATATATATATATATATATATATATATATATATATATATATATATATATATACAGTGGGGCAAAAAAGTATTTAGTCAGCCACCAATTGTGCAAGTTCTCCCACTTAAGAAGATGAGAGAGGGCTATAATTTTCATCATAGGTAAACCTTCAACTATGAGAGACAAAATGTGGAAACAAATCCAGACAATCACATTGTCTGATTTGGAAATAATTTATTTGCATTTATTGTGGAAAATAAATATTTGGTCACCTACCAAAAAGCAAGATTTCTGGCTCTCACATACCTGTAACTTCTTCTTTAAGAGGCTCCTCTGTCCTCCACTCATTACCTGTAATAATGGCACCTGTTTGAACTTGTTATCAGTATAAAAGACACCTGTCCACAACCTCAAACAGTCACACTACAGACTCCACTATGGTGAAGACCAAAGAGCTGTCGAAGGACACTAGAAACAAAATTGTAGACCTGCACCAGGCTGGGAAGACTGAATCTGCATTAGGCAAGCAGCTTGGTGTGAAGAAATCAACTGTGGGAGCAATAATTAGAAAATGGAAGACATACAATACCACTAATAATCTCCCTCGATCTGGGGCTCCACGCAAGATCTCACCCCGTGGGGTCAAAATGATCACAAGAACAGTGAGCAAACATCCCAGAACCACATGGGGGTCCTAGTGAATGACCTGCAGAGAGCTGGGACCAACATAACAAAGGCTACCATCAGTAACACACTACACCGCCAGGGACTTAGATCCTGCAGTGCTAGACATGTCCCCCTACTTAAGCCAGTACATGTCCGGGACCTTCTGAAGTATGCTAGAGAGCATTTGGATGATCCAGAAGTGTATTGGGAGAATGTCATACGGTCAGATGAAACCAAAGTAGAAATGTTTGGTAGAAACACAACTTGTCGTGTTTGGAGGAGAGAGAATGCTGAGTTGCAACCAAAGAACACCATACCTACTGTGAAGCATGGGGGTGGCAACATCATGCTTTGGGGCGGTTTCTCTGGAAAGGGAACAGGACGACTGATCCATGTACATGAAAGAATGAATGGGGCCATGTATTGTGAGATTTTGAGTGCAAACCTCCTTCCATCAGCAAGGGCATTGAAGATGAAACGTGGCTGGGTCTTTCAGCATGACAATGATCCCAAACACACCGCCCGGGTAACGAAGGAGTGGCTTCGTAAGAAGCATTTCAAGGTCCTGGAGTGGCCTAGCCAGTCTCCAGATCTCAACCCCATAGAAAACCTTTGGAGGGAGTTGAAAGTCCGTGTTGCCCAGCGACAGCCCCAAAACATCACTGCTCTATAGAAGATCTGCATGCAGGAATGGTCCAACCTACCAGCAACAGTGTGTGACAACCTTGTGAAGACTTACACAAAACGTTTGACCTCTGTCATTGCCAACAAAGGATATATAACAAAGTATTGAGATGAACTTTTGATATTGACCAAATAATTATTTCCACCATAATATGTAAATACATTCTTTCCAAATCAGACAATGTGATTGTCTGGATTTGTTTCCACATTTTGTCTCTCATAGTTGAGGTATACCTATGATGAAAATCACAGGCCTCTCTCATCTTCTTAAGTGGGAGAACTTGCACAATTGGTGGCTGACTAAATACTTTTTTGCCCCACTGAATATATATAAATAAAAAAAACATTGTAGATGCAGTTAAGTTAACCCAGTAGCAGAGGGGACTGCAGTTTTAGCCTTTTTGGGAGCCGTGGGGTTAACTGCATCTGCTAGGTATTTGAGCGAGAGGTTCCATAATGTTTACATACCCTAAGTTTCAGACTACAGACGTCCCTAGGGGGAAATATAAGTAAGTGGCTTTCTCTCCTGTTCATTCCTGCATGTGCTCTGCTTTTAGACTTCTAGATTGGGTTTGCTCAGAAACATTTTGGAATTTTAAAAATACGTTGTTATGCAACTGTTATGCTCTGCTTCTGAATATGAAAGCAAAACAGAATATCTACTTCGGCATGAGTTATATGGGCGAGATACACTGTACATTTGCCGTTAAACACGTAAAAAGCAGCATGCGTGTAAGTCAGGCAGTGTCAAAGCTGATTTCTGTTCTGGAATCCAACCATACATTAGTAGCACAGTAAAGGTCATGTATGCAAGTTTTAGATTAAAGTCAACAAATAAAGGAAGTGCTGAGTCTATGGGGTCGATTTATGAAGCAGCCCATGCTGCTTCCGACCCACTCCGCTTCAGGTCAGCCTGAAGCGATAGTTAAGAAGCAGCGGTCTTAACTTGACACCCCTGCAAAAGTTCAGGGGGCAGCATTGCACAAGCATTTCACTAGAAATGCTTGTGCAATGATAAATGCTGACAGCGTATGCACTATGATAAATCGGCCACCTATATAATTTTTTAACAGTTTCCCCCAAAATATTTCTAAGAGTATTTTGAGAAGACTATTTTATTCGTACAGAAACACACTCCCAGTAAGCATTTATAATACAAAAAGGAGATTTAACATTTATGTTGCATAAAAGTTTATTTCTGTCTGTGCTTACAAATGTGTAAAAGTGGTAGATGGTTAATCACTTTATCTGCTTTCTTCAAGCAGCCAACACAATAACTGATGTCCTATCAAATGCTTTCCAGTAATGTATTTGTTCAGTCCATATAAAAAATCATACACTGTTACAGGGCTTGACAGTCAACTGGTTTCACAGTTCCACGTTCCCCTTAACACATAAATACATTTGCAGCATCACAAGCGATAAAATTTTAATTAGAGCATGTCATTTTATTACTATAATGGCCCTTTAAAGGGATAGAAAAGGGGGGCGGAGCCTGGAGCTCAATGCAGATGGAGGCATAATCCCTGAGCTCCGTCAAACACTGCCTAAATAGAGACAATTAATGGGCAAAGAACTTTCTAAAAATCGCTGGAAAATGTCAGGGGAAGTTATGTGAACTAACCAGCAACAGCTGAGAGGTAAAAACAGCCGGCATAGGAACTGATAAACAGCGCATACAATATAGTACAAGCTGCGCCGCATGCCGCCCGCCATCTTGGATGCACTGACCTGACACCCGAATCCAGCATAATGGCGGTAAGCTAATAAATATTAGACCCCGGACTTTACCCGACCATACATCGTAGCAGCTCTGTACTAAATTGACCGCTAGCCACTTATTCTGATAGACAGGGGGGGTGAGGAGCGGTTCTTCCCCTCATCCTCACTAATGAGGAGACGTCGAGTGGTCCCGGTGCAAAATCAATAAAAAGACACAATGAAGTGCTACTGGAATATTATTTAACGATTGGGGACAAATAACCTCCAGAAGGAGATACACTAATCAGAATCTGCGAAGTCTGGCTAATAAGCTGTGATGCAAAAGTTTACTCGCATAAAATGTCAAATTGGGTAGGAAAAGAACTATGTAAAGTAATAAGCTGCACACTCTAACCACATGTGATTATAAAACAGTACTAAAAGGAGTTGAAAACTATGCTACTACTAAAGTGACACATTCAAGAAGCTGCATTATAGATCTCAATAAACCACCATCTCAATATTTCTGAAGCAGAGCAAGACCTCTTTACTATTAGTTAAAAGAAAATCAACCGCCATATTAACAAGAGGCCCACCTAGGATCTAAGATTGCAGCTCACAATGCAGGCCACTACAATAAAGTTAGACCTATATATCTTTCTGTGAGTAGGGGACTTCAGCTGCAGGCACAGTAGAAAGCAGAAATTTATTTGCCACGACGGATAGCACAATTACATTAAAACCATCAAAGGAGATAAAAACTGCTAAATAGATATAAGATTGATATACACTACAACTACAACTATAAAGTGCGGGGCAACCAGACAAAACATACAGAATAATTAGGTTATGCCATTATCCTCAGTTTAAACCGACTATTAATTTCTCTCTCAAGAAGAAATTTCAAACAGCTATAATGGCGGCGAGGAAAAACAATAAATCCTCTCAGGGTCTTAAAGCAACTTCGGCTAACTTGTTTTTTAAACCTGCAAAAGAAAAGATTACAGAGATAACTAATAGCACAGCAGATGAAGATATAGACTCTGAAACAGACTCGCAGTGTGCTGAAGAGGACTCTATCCCTGTCACCAAGGCTGACCTTAGGTCACTGGTTTCTAAAAAAGATATTGATAAAAACTTCAACAAGCTGTGGGAAAAGATTGACGCATTCCAGAGTACTGTGACTAATAGTCTATCAGAAATAAAGCAAGATGTAACAGAGCTGGGCACTAGAGTGGCAGCGCTAGAGGAGACTGAAACTTCAGTTACAGAAGAAATTACGAGTGTCACCCAACAACTTGCAGCACAACACCAAGAGCTATCTGAGATGCAAGATAAACTAGAAGATCTTGAAAATAGAAGCCGTAGGTGTAATCTGAGACTGAAAGGGATCCCGGAATCTATAGCGGCTGAAGAATTAAGTAATTACCTTCATCAACTCTTTCAAGCTATATCAGGCGATGTCAATGATGATAAGTACCAACTAGAAAGGTCACACAGAGCACTCCGACCCAAACCAAAAGAAGAAGCACCTCCTAGAGATGTGGTTGTTAAGTTTTTAAGATTTCAGGAAAAAGAGGAGATCCTCACAGCAGCAAGAAGGAATCCAACATTTAAATTCCAAGGATCAGTGATCCAATTTTATCAAGATCTATGTATCAAGACACTTCAAAAGAGAAGTGAACTGAGACCACTCACTACGCTACTGAGGAAACATCAAATCAGATACAGATGGGGATTTCCTTTCAATTTATACATTCTACACAACGGCAGATCTCTAAGCCTTAAAGAACCAGCGGAGATACCAACAATCTGCAAACAACTGGCATTGGAAACGCCAGAACTCCCGCAATTGGATCAATCAGAGGATCTGATACACCAATCATTGGGATCTACTCAACTAAGAAGACAAAAGTGGTTAAAAGTCACGAAAAAGAAAACCAAATTATGAGGCCCTTGCCTTATGATTAAAGAAGTGATCAATTGCCTGTGGAGTTGGTGAGAGTATGAGTCAAGGTGATCAAGAACTGTAAGTGTTACAAATCACTGACTGTTGATGTTGGTTTCAAGAACTAGACTATTAATAGCAGAAACATGGTTAATTAGAACACATTTTTTAAGGCCCAATGTTACTTTTTCAGCAGTGGGAGTAAGCAAACACTCATAAAGTGGATAATGTAAAGGGGGAGGGGTGGGTGGGATTGGGGAATTTTTTCCATTTTTATGTTGTTCTTCTTCTGCATTCATTTTTTCAATGCGGGAGAAGTTGGTTTTTTTCTGTTCTGTATGTTCTCACTCATTGTTTCACAGATGCTTTGCTGAAAATACTATGTAACCTAACTGTTCTTATTTTTGTTTTTATCCTACTATGTTATTCTCTATATACAAATAAGTTTCCCAGTAACAAAGACACCTGCTTAGAATTTCTAGAGAAGATATCAGAGGAATCGATAGAGACGGATCCGGGGGGGGGGGAGCCCCAAACCTTAAATTGTAAGTAATGACTAATGACATTCATTTAATATCACACAATGTTAGAGGCCTTAATTCAGACCTTAAGAGAAGGACAGCACTAGCCCAATATCTAAAAATTAAAGCTAATATAATATTCCTGCAAGAGACACATTTCACTAACGACGTAATCCCGAAATATTGGTCAAGACACTTTACTCAACACTACCACTCAACGACAGACAAAAAGAAAAGAGGGGTCTCAATCTTGATACACCAATCCCTGGGATTAATAGTAGAGGAAACAATCAGAGATCCAGATGGGAGGTTCTTAATAGTAAGAGGGAGACAACATGATAAGCAAATTGTTCTATGCAATATTTATGCCCCCAACGAGACCCAGATTTCTTTTTTCACGCATATTTCCTATCTACTTACCCGATGGACGCAAGACAGAATCCTATTAGGTGGCGACTTTAATATAGAGCTATACAAATACCAAGATACAGACCAAACCAAATTGACTCAGAAACAACTTAGACATAACTCTATGGTAAAAAAAATTAGGGAGATCTTTCTATCTCACAACATACTAGATTCCTGGGACACCCTATACGGGAGAACGGCAGACTACACTTATTATTCACATGCTCATAAAAAGTACTCAAAATTAGACTATATCTATGTAAGCCAGATCTGGATTCCCGACTTATCTTCCTCTACCATTCATGCCTGCGCTTGGTCAGATCATTCCATAGTTCACATTCGCATTAAAGAAACATTCCAGATTAGCACAGCACGTTCCTGGAACTACGACCCATATGTTTTACAAAAACCAGGTACACATAAATCTATCTCACAAGCTATGTCAGAATACTGGACATTAAATACGGGTACCACCTCGAATCCGGTTAACATCTGGGCAGCACACAAACCTTTCGTTAGGGGGTTACTCATAAAAGAAAAAGCAGCCCTTAATAAAGCTAATAGATCACAGATAGACTCTTTACAAGCTCAAATAGATTCGCTCACAAAGCTACACCAACAGGGCCAATCAGAAACTGTGTTCCGAGACTTACAAGCAAAGAGAGTAGAATTATTAACCATAATGAATAGGGCATCTCTCAGGGCAGCGCACAGGTTGAAAGCAAATTATTTTCTATATTCTAACAAACCAGATAAGTACTTAGCTCATAAGCTCAGGGAACAAATAAAGTCTTTTTCTATACCAACACTACAAAAGCAGGACGGAACATACACGTCAAATCCACAAGAAATTGCTGATAGTTTTGCTCAATATTATGCCCAACTTTATGACGGGGAAAAGACGACATGCAATGACAAGACAAGACAGACATTACATAGATTTTTAGCTCAAGCTAATTTAACACCAATTGACGAAACAATTAGAGACGAACTGAACGCGGAGGTGTCAGCCAGGGAGGTCCTACTAGCTATTAGGGACCTTAAGGCGGGAAAAGCATCGGGCCCTGACGGGTTTCCAGGGGAATATTACCAACTCTTCAAATCCATCCTAACCCCACACATTGTATCATTCTGCAATGACATTCTCCAAGGTAAAGCAATCCCGACAGAAATTCTACAGGCTAAGATAGTGGTGATCCCCAAGCCAGGAAGAAATCCAAAATTGTGCCAAAATTACAGACCCATATCCCTAATTAACCAAGATATAAAAATTCTTAGTAAAATTTTGGCAAACAGACTCAAAACACTCCTACCGACCCTGATCCATCCAGACCAGGTGGGGTTCATAACGGGACGAGAAGCCCCTGACAATATAAGACGTACGATCTCCCTGGTTGACTACCTTCATAAGACAAAAACGCCTTCTCTGGTCCTTTCTTTGGACGCGGAGAAGGCGTTTGACAGAATAGACTGGGTTTTTATGTTTGAAGTCTTAAGCAAATTAGGATTCAGTGGCCCATTCGTACAAGCCATCAAAAGCATTTATTCCAACCCCACTGCACACATTAGAGCGGCAGGCTACCAATCTAAAAAGATTGATATTCGAAATGGTACTAGACAAGGTTGCCCCTTATCACCGCTCTTATTTGCTCTATGCATAGAGCCTCTGGCAGCGGTGATTCGCTCAACTCCTGAAGTACACGGAGTCTCACTAGGTAACGAAGAATTTAAAATTTCTTTGTTTGCTGATGACGTTCTTCTCACCCTGACCAAACCAATGGAATCCCTACCCCATCTATACCGTATCTTACAAGATTATGCTGACATCTCAGGGTATAAAGTCAACCAGGAAAAATGTGAGGCACTGGCCATCTCCCTCCCCACCCATGCTAAAAAGACCATTGAAGCTAATTTCTCGTTTGAATGGGCTAAAGGAGCAATTAAATATCTAGGGGTCAAACTATCAGGCGATATCTCAGACCTTTACAAACTAAACTATATTCCCCTTTACAAGATAATCAGAAAGGAGGTTAAAAATTGGAAAACTGGAGGTTTCTCTTGGTTCGGCCGATTGTCGGCGATCAAGATGAACGTTCTTCCCAGGCTATTATATTTTTTTAGAGCCTTGCCGATCAAGATCCCACTCCCAGAATTAGACAAACTTCAATCAGACCTGATTAGATTCATAAGAGGAAATAAAAAAGCTAGAATACCTTCGCAAGTATTAATGCAACATAAACAACTAGGAGGAGTGGGGATACCAAATTTACTCAATTACTATCAAGCAGCGAGACTAGCACAGACTACTTTAATGAGCAAAAAACAAAAAGAAATAATTTGGGTGAGGGTGGAGACTTTAAGGTCAGGATACAAACACTCAGAGGATATCCTATGGGAGCACCCGAAAGACACACTTAAACTAACTGACGACTCGAAACTGACAGGAGAGATGATGTCAATGTGGCACTCAATAACCGACAAACTGAAGCTCCTACCATCTGACTCATTAATGAGACCATTAAGGACTCTGATGGGTCCAGACTTTCAGAGACTAATTAGCAAATGGGAAAATAAAGGGCTCTATAGATTAGCAGACTTTCTCCATAAAGGGAAAATAGCCACTCATCAACAAATACAAGAAAAAATATTACCAGATAAGTTACACTGGTTCTTATACCTACAGATTGCATCCACCATTAATGGGGTCATGCCCAAACCTCCCAGACAACACTTAACGACTCTAGAAAAACTGTGTAGTGCCGACTCACGCCATAGAGGTTTAATCTCTACCCTATATATAACCTTGCAGACAGCCAAACACACTACTAAATCCCCCTTAATGATGAAGTGGGAGAGAGATATTAATAAAACTTACTCCAAAGAGGAATGGGAGGAAATCTTTCAGGGTTCAGGTAGAGGTATGATCAGTGCAGATCTGAAAGAAAATTGCATTAAGACGGTTTTCAGGTGGTACCTCACCCCAATGATTACATCTCACTATACTCAAGCTAGCAATAGAAACTGTTACAGAGGCTGTGAAGAGGCAGGAACATATTTCCATATGTGGTGGGAGTGTCCTAAGGTACAACAAATATGGGTTAAACTATCCAAGCTGCTAAGTGAGGTGCTTTCAGAAAGCATCTCCCTAACCGCGACACAAGCTTTATTAAATGAACACATAAAACACTTCAATTCAGCCACCAACACATTTATACGCATTCTATGCACAGCTACTAGGACATGTGTGGCTCGTTATTGGAAGGTAGGGACACCCACATGGGGAGAGGTTATGGAGAAGATAAAGACAATATACAAACTATCTGAAACAGCCTCATTCATTCAAGCTAATCACGAACAATTCTTAAAGATTTGGAACTATTGGATTTTAAGCGGACACTAACCCGATATAAGACAGAAAGATAGAAACAATACCAATTTAGAACTAAGGTAGAGTCTGCACTATAGAGGGGACTGAGAACTGACAATTGACTGCAGATAATTTGGCTGAAGCAGAGAAGGTGGGGCTCCCACCCCGGACCGTCAACAGACGAAATGATGAAACAACCAGGTTGAGGTTTGGAAATACAATGAGTGAGGGGAGGGGGGGTTGTTTTTGGTTTATTGTTTACTGTTTATTGCTTACTGTTATTATAGTTTAATGAACAGGAGGATTGAGTGGAAAAGTTTTAAGAAAATACAATAAAGTGGCATGGAGAGAAAGGGGATGCCAAGGAAACTTTCATGTCTTCTGGTAGAGATCTGCTGCACCCCTTAATCCATGGTGCTATTAATAAAAGTATGAATAATCACACAGACAATTGGAACTCAGTGGTCCATAAATAGAGTCATCGTCTGCCCTATTAGCAGTCCTTGCTACTTCTGACTGAGGAAACATAATATCTGTTATAGACTCTTAACTGATGGATGCATAGCAGAAAGAGGGGAGGGAAAACAAACAGATGATGATCTTTGTAAGACAAATGTATGATGTGTGACATACTCTGTATATGTTTTGTAATAAAAAAATTATTTCAACTAAAGGGATAGAAAAGTCAAAATTAAACTTGCATGATTTACATAGAATATCATTTTAAGACACGTTTAATTGCATTTCTATTTTCAAATTTAATTTATTTTCTTGGTATACTTTGTTGAAAAATAATGTATACTTATCCTACAGTACTGGGAGCTAACTGTATATTGGTGACTACACAAATTATCTCTTGTCATTGGCTCACCAAGTGTTTTCAGCTATCTGCCAGTATTGCATTGCTGCTCTGGAGATTACTTTAACTATGTGTTTAATCCCTTTGTAGGGAGTATTTTCATTTTGCACTTTTATATCCCTTTAACTACAGTATATAAACTGGCTTTATTATATGTAATAACATTCTTCCCAAACTGCACCTTAATGAGTCAATATAGTGCAAAAAGGACATGCTCTACTGAACAACCAACCTTTTAAAATATGAAAATGTAAATAATAAAGAATGCCAGGTACCACTACTCACATTGTATTTTTTTTGTCTTAATGATGTGATTGCATTAATATACAGAGGTTTTTTTCACTGATTTAAAAGTAATACTGTGCTTACCTTCAGCTTTAATGTTTACAACTAATATTTATTTTTAGTTGCAATAATAAAAAAAAATCCTCATTGTTTTCACTTTTTTTGTGAGGGGGGGCAAGGGGGCTTAAGTTTTTTTGTGCCTACAGGCACCTGAGATGTAAATACGACCTTGGCTCCATTCCACTTCTATAAATCTCTATATATGTGTACATATGTATTTATGCGTTTATATGTGTATATATGCCTGTAAATACACATATAAATACATAAATACATATGTAAACATTTATATATATATATATATATATATATATATATCTCCATATTTAGACATGTATATGTATGTATCTCAATGTTAAATCCCTTTGCCTGCCTTTTTTATCTAACACCCGAGATTGCATATCTTTGAGCCTTAATAACATTTTTGCAATTTTTTTATTAATCATTTTTTTATCAGATGGTGTTATTATGAGTGTCACTATACCTTGTAATATATTTTTGATGTTTTTTGTGCCACATTTTTCTTTTGCTAAACAGTTAACTAGAGCTCTGAAGTTGCTAATTCTAGCGTAAATCACAATTGTGCTCAAGCGATCGTGATTACTTTTGACTTGTAATGCGACCGCTAAGCCCAAAGGGGGGCAAACACCCGCAATAAACCCCTATTCGCAAATGTTTGCGCTCCACTAAATATGCTTAAGGACTATGTCCCACAGTGCAAATGTTTGTTTTATTTTTGTTTTTTTATGTTTTTGTTTTTATATAAGCACAATTTAAAATGCTTTTAAAATATGTATTTTGTCTGTAGATCTTTTGCAATGTATTTTAATTGCTGATATATACTATGCATACTTAAAATCATTCTTTAATATCCCTTTAACAGGACTTCCTATCAGCAACAGTTCATCACTGATACCAGATGCATTTGCTTTGTCACTGTGAGGTTCTTTTACAATACAGTATCTAAACTAATTCACTGTTTTCTGTTCCAAGCATTAGAATTTAATGTCTGTAATTTTTTTCCTTCAAATAAATCATTTTTCTATATACTGATTGCATGAATATTATCTATTTAGACATATCTTCACATTGCTAAAATATGACATTTAAGTGTTCCCAAATGTGATCTTTTTTACTTCATGTGAACAGACTGCGACTTACTGAGATATGACCTCTAAATACCAGGAGCAATGAGTATTGGGGATTGTTGAATCTAGAACACAGATTGGCATATAATGAGAGTTTATGCACTTGCTTACTTTCCACTCCTAATTTGTAGATGATTTTGCCCTTCAGAATCGGACTTGTACTGAACATCTTAATTTTTTTTATGATTACTGTATTTTATACAGCATTCAATCACTAGGGTTATGGAATGCCATGAAATCAGTAGATAACAAAGTGCTGTATTTTACAATATAACTTTCTGAAGGAGAGACGTGTGACCAAATCCATGTGTATTCAGATATTGTGTTTTGTGTGGCTTTTTATGCAAACCTGCTAGGATCCCTTGAGTAATTAGGCCAAGCAACATGACCGTGATAGTGACATTGAGAGGTACAAGCACTTAGGGTTTAATTAGCAATGAGTTTCTATCTTTCATTTATCACCTGATGTTTTAGGTGAGGGATTACGGCCCAGGTTCACTAAGCCCTGTTAGGCTCCTTAATCTTTATCAATGTCTCATTAGCATTATTCACGAAGCGTTAGAAATGTGACATTAAAACAGATTTGCTTCCTTGAAAGTATAGGAATTGGTGCAGAATTTGTTAGCAAATATGAGTCACGATACTAAACACACACTATTAATGGGTTAAAGTTGGGAACTAGGATCGTGCTCTTTACAGAGACCCTAAGAAAAAATTCAGCATATTTAAATTGAATATTGAATGAAAAAGAAATAAAAAAAGCGACATGAATCTTAGAAAGTGCACTTATTATCATGATATTTAAATATACTTTGGAAAGCTTTTTCCACACTTTAATCCATGAAACATAGGCTGAATTATAACACAAATAACACTTAGTGGATGGACAAAATCAAATCATTTGCAAATAGAAGGTAGAACAAACTATTGTTTTTTCCTAAAAAATCAATTCATATTTAATTATATAATTAAAAACAACATAAATTGGATAGTACTCTGAAAATTAATAGTATTTTGTTTTTTTCTGATTTTTTTGAGGTTGCATGCGTGTATAGATAATTAGATATGCTATGTTTTCCATTTGGCTATAAATTAATTGCTGATGTTTCTGTTATTATATAATTAAATAGAGATTAAAGTTTTAGGAGTTGTCTAATAGTTTGTGCAGATGTAATTCTGTTTTCAAACACACTTTGTGTTGCATAAGCTTGTCTACATCACTGCCTATTTTTTTAAATGAACCTCTAGATGGCAGAGACAAAGTGGCTTTTCCTTCACACTTCATAGGGGACCTGCAACCAGCTGCCGCCAATAACAGGGGATGTAGGGGAGCCCCTATCTCTCTCCCTGTATAACCTAGAGGGACAATGCATGATGTGACACTATATTTCCAATTAGTGACACTATACTTATACAGCTACCAGGCAAGTGTAAAAATGACAAATACCTCACAGCACTGGTTTTATTTTAGGAGTTCTTATGACTACAATAGGCCCTTATCCCTCAGTAACCATTGAAATATATCAAAATATATCAAACTAATAAATATATATATATATATATATATATATATATATATATAAAAGCAAACAGAGTCAGTTGCACTCTCACAAACAGTTCTCCAAGGGCCAGGGTGCTAGAGTATATGAAATGTAGCAAAGCAGGAAACAGCACTCTCTGGACTTAAGTTTTAAACAGATAGTTTAATAGGTGCACCTATTAAACTATCTGTTTAAAACGTAAGTCCAGAGAGTGCTGTTTCCTGCTTTGCTATATATATATATATATATATATATATATATATATATATATACACACACACGTATGTACACACACACTATATATATTTACATACAGTGGTGGAACAGTGGATGTGCCATGTGTGGGGTTGGGGCAAACCAAAGGCTAGGTTGAGTGAGTCAGGGTGGGGTAAAAACAGGGCAGATTTTTTGCCTTTAAGTGGAAGCAGCATGGGAGGAGACAGCAGGGGAAAGCTCCCATCCCATGGCAATACTGCAATATCTGGGAGAGTTAGGAGTTCTGCAAGGCTTCTCATTTGAACTAGGGTGCCCCACCATACATATAAGTGTTTCCTTGTCCTGTCAAGTGATTACAATAGTAACAACAATCATGTGCCTCTATTTGCTGTTTTGCTAAAATCAGAGTGTGTAGTTTCTTTTTTCTTTGAGTTAATAAAGAAATGTAAATGTTTTATGCTTGATGGGAAGGTGTTTATAGTAAATTTGAACAGTAATAGTAGTATACACTGACGAAACAGGTTGACATTTACCTAATATTTTTATGGTTAGATAATTTATTTCTTATTCCTCTCTATACATTGCAGGATGGTTCAAAGTAAACCATCTAAATAAAAAGGGACGCTATGGTAGGAGACCCAGGAGGACCCCACTACTGACACAGAAACATAAAAAAGCCAGATTGGAGTTTTCCAAAACTTACCTGAGGAAGCCAAAATCTGTGGACAGATTAAACAAAATTACAGCTTTTTGGTAAAGCCCATCATTCTACTGTTTTCAGAAAAAGAAATGAGGCTTTTAAAGAAAAGAATACAGTCCCTACAGTCAAACAGTCATGGTGGAGGTTCACTGATGTTTTGGGATTTCTTTACTGCTTCAGGCACTGAATGTCTTGACTGTGTGCATGGCATTATGAAATCTGAAGACTACCAAAGAATTCTGTGGTGCAATGTAGGGCCCAGCGTCAAAAAGTTGGGTGTCCGTCAGAGGTCATGGGTCTTACAGCAGGACAATGACCCAAAGCACACGTCAAAAAGCCCCCAGAAATGGTTTAAGACAAAGCGCTTTGAGAGTACTGAACTGGCCAGCAATAAGTCCAGATATCAATCCCATAGAGCACCTGTGAAAAAATTTCAAAACAGCAGTTGGGAAAAGGAACCCTTCCAATCTGAGAGATCTCATTGATGGTTACAGGAAGCAATTGATTTCAGTTATTTTTTCCAAGGGGTGTGCTACCAAATATTACATTGAGGGTGCCAGTCCCTTTTTGAAATTTTGCGTGAAATGTGTCAGATTTGGATTTTTTTTTCTAATTTTTTGTGTCATGCCAATACAAACAAAAGAAATAAACATGAGAATGCCTAAATATTTGTAATTGCAACAATTTTCTGGGCGAAGTAGTGCATTATCTGACAGAAATGCGGGGGTGCCAACTGTTTTGGCCATGATATATATATATATATTTCACAAAAGTTAAAAAGAGATAAAAAATAAGTACATTACCCCTTTTTTTAAAGTAAGGGAGGACAGCACTGTTTTTAACTTTCTAGAAGTTTCATTTTAATATATTCTCACCGCATCTGATATCCATCAGACTATATGACATACCTATACATCACGACAAAACATATGCCCCTTTAAGAGTGTTAGAAAAAGTGAACAGCCAAAGTAAATCCTTCTCTCATAACATATCTAAAATGGAATTGTCCATCTTGAACATAAAAAAGGTCCTGTAAACATATGGCCAGTTCATGAGTTCATCAGATTTTGCATCCACTTTTAATCACTGGAGTAAAATAACGACCGCGGCAACTCAAGCCGCCCTTGTAGTGAAAAAGCACTTAATAATCCAAACAGTACTTCATCCAGCCTCTAATTAGCAGCAGCACCCAATGGCCGCGGTATTCACCGCACACAAGGTCTGAGGGCACTTGTTTCTCTACAACTTGAACTGTGTTCATTCAGATAAACACCACTATGTATGCACAATTCAGTCCTGGTATGGTAACGTATCTTACGGCTCCAGCTCTAGATGTTTACCACTCCTATATTTGGATCCGCATCACACATTTCAAATGGGTTGACTTAATCCTTGCGGTCAGCTGTCCATGACATGTTTGTGTCCCCACCGCATCACCAGGTATCCACAAACTTGCGATCTTGCAGAGGAGGTCTTGTTTCCAACTGGATTCCAACTTGTTACTCTTTGCTCAGTTTACTATGCACAGAAGAATACATTTTGTTGCAGAAAAAAAGCCAATTTGATTGTACAAACAAAGGGTTGCATGCGAACGTCATGTGTATTTCAACCCCCGTAGTTTAACTGAATGGGGCTTTGTCAGGGCCCTGCAGGGAGTATAGATGTATAAATATTGGAGACAGGCGATGTTTTTTATAGCCTCAATGATGCGTGCACAATCACGACTTTTTAAGACTTGCAATAGCTGCGCAATGGAAATTGATTGCGAAAAGACCATATAGAGTGTGGAAAACTCATAAAGCGCAATCTTGCCCATAGATATAGTCATCATTACCTCTATTTGAGATATATATCTGTACTGTACCATAAATTAAAAATGTAAATATGACAAGTCTGGGATTACTCTAATATTTTTCTCCTCATTATATTGCATAATACAATTGGGTTTTTTTTTTGTTGTGTTTTTTTTAGATACACTGATTTCCTCCTTAAAGTGTTAGTAAAGTTATTCAGATTAAATGCCAGTCTGTTAGTGTATGTCATGCTTACATATAATTAACCTGAAAGTAGAAGCAAAAAAGTTATTTATAACTTATTTATTTTACCTCCACTTTTTTTTTTTCAGATAACCTACATCTTTGTACACAAAATTTTAGTCATTCACTGTTTATTTTTGTGTGATTACAAAATGCCAAAAAAGACAGAACAACTAGGGACCCCTGGGCTAAAATTACGGAAGGGCACCCCACATTATGCCCCCTCAACCACCCACCTGCTTGCCTCGTTCCCACCAGGACCCCCAACCTCCAGAGACTGGGCACCCAAAGTCAACAGCCATGGACCCCATATTTCAAGACCCCCGCAACAACAGATCCACCCTCCAGGGCTCCCAACCTTATACTACAGAGAAACAGATCTCCTATTCAAGAATAGGACACCCACTCCAGGGACAGGGTATCCATCCTGCCCACCCTTAACTGCTTAGTTATGGATGTCTGCACTGCGCTAACCTCTGATCATCTGCTGCCTGCCCCAACTCACAAACCCTAGAACAGCTGTTCCATACTACAATTGCCTGTCTGCTGCTGTCCACTCCCTCACAGTAACAACCAGTGCAATAGCTCATTAAACAAACTGTGACTTGAACATAAGCAGCACACCAGGAGCTCCCCATAGTACACTAAACACCCATAAACTACCTATTAACCCCTAAACTGAGGCCCTCCTCCATTGCAAACACTATATTAAACTTATTAACCCCTTATCTGCCGCTCCCGAAATCGCCGCCACTTAAAAAATATTAACCCCTATTTCTCCGCTCCCCAACATCGTCACCACTATAATAATTGTATTAACCCCTAAACCGCCACCCTCCCGCATCGCAAACACTATTTAAATATAGTTAACCCCTAATCTGCCGTCCGCCCACATCGTCCCCCTGTACTAAAGTTATTAAGCCCTACACAGCCGCCACTATAATAAACCTATTTACCCATAAAACGGAAGCACCCCACAATGAAAAATACTAGAGTAAAACTATTAACCCCTAAACCAAAAGCCCCCCACATTGCAATAAACTAAATTAAACTAGTAACCCCTAAACCTAAAGCCCCCCTAACTTTAGATTAAAATTACAATTTCCCTATCTTAAATTAAAACTTACCTGTCAAATTAAAAAAACTAAGTTTAAACTAACAATTAAACTAATATAATTATTAAACTAAAATTAAACTAACTACCAATTAAATTAAACTAAACTACACATTAAAAAAATCCTAACACTACTCTAAAAATTACAAAGTATCTAAATATAAAAAATAAAAAAGACTAAATTACAAAAAATAACAAACACTAAATTACGAAAAATAACAAACGAAATTATAGAAAATAAAAAAGAATTACACCTAATCTAATAGCCCTATCAAAATAAAAAAGCCCACCCAAAATAAAAAAAAAACCTAGCCTACTATAAACTACCAATAGACCTTAAAAGGGCCTTTTGTAGGGCATTGCCCTAAGTTAAACAGCTCTTTTACCTGTAAAAAAAAAAATACAAAGACCCCGCCAACAGTAAAACCCACCACCCAACAAACCCCCCAAAATTAAAAAACCTAACTCTAAAAAAAACCTCAGCTACCCATTGCCCTGAAAAGTCCAAACTCTAAACTAAAAAAAAACACCCAAAAAACCCTTAAAAAAAGCCTAACACTAACCTCTGACGATCCACTTACTGTTTTTGAAGTCCCGCTTTAACGATCTTCATCCAAGCGGCAAGAAGTCTTCATCCAGACGGCCTCTTCAATCTTCATCCCGGCGGCGAAGTCCTCATCCAGGCGGCGAGAAGTCTTCATCCAGACGGCCTCTTCAATCTTCATCCCTGCTGCAAAGTCCTCTTCCAGGTGGCAAGAAGTCTTCATCCAGGTGGCCTCTTCAATCGTCATCCAGGCGGCATCTTCTATCTTGATCCCGGTGGCGTGGAGCGGGTCCATCCTGAAGTCATCCAGTGCAGAGCATCCTCTTCAAATGGTCGCCGCTATACTATGAATCTTCAATGCAAGGTAGCCGTTTCAAAATGGCGTCCCTTGCATTCCTATTGGCTAAAAATTTTGAATCAGCCAATAGGAATTAGAGCAGCTAAAATCCTATTGGCTGTTCAAATCAGCCAATAGGTTTTAAGCAGCTCTCATTCTATTGGCTGATTCGCCATCGGGAACAAGATAGAAGATGCCGCCTGGTAAAGATTGAAGAGGCCGTCTGGATGAAGAGTTCTCACCACCTGGATGAGGACTTCGGCACCGGGATGAAGAATGAAGAGGCCGCCTGGATGAAGATCGTTCCAGTGGGATTTTTTTTAAGGGTTTTTTGGATGGGTATTAATTTTAGATTAGGGTTTGGGCTTGTAAAAGAGCTAAATGCCCTTTTAAGGGCAATGCCCATCCAAATGCCCTTTTCAGGGCAATGGGTAGCTTAGGTTTTTTAGATAGTTTTTTTATTTTGTGGGTTTGGAGGCCATTGGTAGATTATTCTAGATTAGGTTTTTTTATTTTGGGGTGGGTTTTTAAAAAAAATGGGTATTAGAATAGGAACAATTTTTATTATTTTTGATAGTTTGTTATTTTGTGTAAAGTATTTTTTCCGTTTCGGGGTGGGTTTTTATTTTTAGATTGGGGCTTGGGCAGCAAAAGAGCTAGTTTGGGGGTGGGGGTTTGTAACTGTTAGGGGGTGTTTTATTTTCTTTTGTAGCAAAAGAGCTGTTTAACTTAGGGCAATGCCCTACAAAAGGCCCTTTTAAGGGCCCTTGATAGTTTATCATAGATTAGGGTTTTTTATTTTGGGGTGGGTTTTTTTATTTTTAAAAGGGTATTAGAATAGGAATAATTTTTATTGTTTTGAATAATGTTTGTTATTTTTTGTAATGGTAGGTTTTTTATTTTTTGTTATTTTAGTGTTTGTTATTTTTTGTAATGGTAGGTTTTAGTGTAAGGCAGGTTAGGTTTTATTTCACAGGTAAGTTTGCATTTAGTTTAACTAGGTAGTTAGTAAATAGTTAATAACTATTAACTAACTAGTCTACCTAGTTAAAATAAATACAAACTTACCTGTGAAATAAAAATAAAACCTAAGCTAGCTACAATATAACTATTAGTTATATTGTAGCTAGCTTAGGTTTTATTTCACAGGTAAATATTTAGTTTTAAATAGGAATTATTTAGTTAATAATTGTAACTTTAATTTAGCTCTATTTAAAATTATGTTAAAGTTAGGGGGTGTTAGGGTTTAGGTTTACGTTAAGTTTAGGGTTAGGTGTAGGGGTTAATATAATTTAATTTAGGTTGTTGCGATGTGGGGGCTGGCGGTTTAGGGGTTAATAGGTTTATTTAGTGGTAGTGATGTGGGAGGCCAGAGGTTTAGGGGCTACTAACTTTATTTAGTTGCGGCAATGTCGGGGAGCTGCGGAATAGGGGTTAATAACTTTAATATAGTGGGAGCAATGTTGGGGTGTGGCGGAATAGGGGTTAATAACTTTAGTATAGTGGCAGTGATATTGGGGTGCGGTGGAATAGGGGTTAATAACTTTATTTAGGTGGCGGCAATATTGGTAACGGAAGGTTAGGGTTTAGTAACATTATGTAGGTGTCGGTGATGTGGGGGGCAGCAGATTAGGGGTGTTTAGACGTGGGGGTTATGTTAGGGTGTTAGTTTTAAACGTAACTTTTCTTTTCCCCATAGAATTCAATGGGGCTGCATTACGGAGCTTTTCTTTCCTCGATCGCAGGTGTTTTTTCTGACCCACTCTCCAATCGATGCCTATGGGGAAAGCATGCACGAGCACGTCAAAACAACGCTGGATTTTGAAAAACTTGTAATGGCTGCGCAATAAGGGGTTAAATAACGCAACTTTTCTTGCGTTCGTTAATTTCCCTATATCACGCATAACTTGTAATCTAGGTGAATGTTTTTAAACCCATTAAAAGTAAACATGACAGACTTCAACATACTAACCTGCACTTTGTGTAATGTTTTTAAATAGGGCTTGAAATATGTTTTTTTTTTTGGTCATGAGACACATAAAGCATACATTTCTAGATACAACAAAGAAAGACAAGTGCTCTTTTTTACTTTCACCATATCATCTGTAACATAATTATAAGGTTATCTGAGAATTTGTCTTACATAAAAGACCCCTCTAATAGACTGTAATAGTGGCTTGGGACACAGTCAAACATTTAGAAAAATAACATATTACAGTTTCTATCAAACACTCAGATGACAGATTACACTGGTAAATATAAATACTTATAAAGTTATAAATTAGCATAGTTAATGGAATAAAAAGTATGCATTACTCTGTAAACTAGGTTTTACATTACATTAAATGAAATGTATCAGTTAATAGTCAGATGTTTCATATTGCACTTTTTACAATGTTACAGCAGATTCTTTTGTTTTTTTATAATTACAATTCTATTTCAGGAGTTGAAAACCTTTAATAAGCATTATAAGCATTGTGTAGAATAAATACCATAAAGTAACTAGGAATGCCAGCCTTTTTTATGGAGATGCATAATAATAATAATAATAATAATAATAATAATAAACATATACAACTAAGTATTATTATTATGATGATTATTGTTATTATTATTATTAATAAATTAAATCATCATCATCATCAGAGAAGGCCCCTGACCTTGCAGTCCATCTGTTAGCTCCCTACCCACATCAAACTTCATATCCCTGGTGCTTTGTCAGCTCCTAGCTGAAGCTTCACCTGCGCCATCCAAATGCTTTTGGTTGCTTTGTTTGCCTGCAATATGGAATGAAGAAGAGCAAAATAAAGAGCCTGGCTGCCACACTGAATTATAGCCAGGACTAGTGAAAACACATTAACTGTTGGTCTAGCACTCTAATTGCCTATGTAATTCAACTCTGAGCACCAAACATGGCACACAAGCTGCAGGTTGCTGACCCCTGCAATAAACAGGCAATATGTACTAAACGAATACACTCCATGCATGCAGTATGGTACAATGTTATAACTTGCTCAATGCTCATCTCAAATATACAGTGAACCATAAGCATGTATCAGGCTAAGTACTTGAAACTATTTATATCAGGACTTTGCTCTGTTTAGTGTCTATGGAGTGTGTAGTAGATGATTGTCTGTACTACCTTTCTACCCAATAATAAAAACTAAATATTACACAATATGAAGATATGAAAAAAGCAACCAAGAAAGTAAAATTATTCAAAAGATTTTAAAGGATTGCAGACAAGCAGATACAACAATGTAGTTCATGTATTCAATGCATTGTAGATATTTTCCAAATTTAATGTCAATGTAATGGTCCATTAATTAAACGCTTTGTCTATACAAATATTTCAATGGTGTAGAGTCTGATTCTGCCAAACAAAGCTAAAATATTCAATATGATTTCTAATCTGAATTTGGGTGCAGTGTGTAAGTATATTAGATACATTTATTAAAAGACTAAAGGACAATCAAAATTTATTAGAATCAGTGCTCATATTTACTGAAATATTAAGCAACCTCTTTGTTTCAGAACTGACACAAAATCTATAACAAAAGACCTTCGATAAAAATGTCTGACGTAGTCAAAATTATTAAAATGCTGAATGGCTGTAGATTGTGTGCACATCTTGAGTCCTGCACATGTTCCAAGTGCCGGTGACATCAATGGCACATGCATGGAAACTAACTGTGAGAAGGATATGGCTGTATGAGTCACACATGGAGCAGACAGGTGTCCAGTGTTTAAGAGGGTATCTAGTTATATTGTATTAATGTAGCAAATTTGTGCTGATCTAATGAAATAGCAGTATGACATAAGAATTAAGATCTCGTGGTCTGATGAGATGAGGCAACCATTTTATTGAAGCTGGTAATAACTTTCTATTAGTTATAGCTTTGTTTATACAGTTAAAAGAACTTTGCTGATACAATATATACTAAAATATATCACTAAACAGCTGTTTCTTTCATATGCCTGTGTCATTTTAAATACAATTTAAGGGAGTTCTCCTCATATTAGTGAATATATTTTATATTCTAATATGAAAACTGGATGGGTCTTTGAAGTCTTAGCAAAGTCTCTGTATCAAATCAATTTGGCTGAAGAGTCCAATGAAGGATGGATAATTTTGCCATGATTATTATCAGAACTTTTGTCTAAATTCTTTCTCTATATTATCACTTTCTCCTCATAACATCACAGAGGCTGCTAAGGCAGCATTACTGTGCCCAGTTTGCTTTTCAAAAATATTACAGAAAATTCAGCAAAATCATTTTAATGTAAGATTCACAAATATTTTAACATTGAACTATATATTTCTCCTACAAATAAAAGTATATCCCTAGCAGATAGCATTAAGAGACAAAAATTATACTGTTGAACTGTCTAAACACTGAGGCCCAGATGCTATGGCTTTGAGTTCAGTGGATAATTGGAAAATGCATTATTTTAAGTTGTCAGTTAAGATGTTTAATCAAAGTATATATATGTATATATATATATATATATATATATATTCTTTCTTAGTATATTCCGTCTTAAGATGTTTAATCAAAGTGTATATGTATAAATACTATGGCCTCTATTTATCAAGGTCTGTCGGACCTGATCCGACAGTGCGGATCAGGTCCGACAGACCTCGCAGAATACGGCGAGAAATATGCTCGCCGTATTCAGCATTGCACTAGCAGCTCACAAGAGCTGCTGGTGCAACGCCGCCCCCTGCAGACTCGTGGCCAATAGGCGTCAGCAGGGGGGTGTCAATCAACCCGATCGTACTCGATCGGGTTGATTTCTCACGATTTCTGTCCGCCTGCTCAGAGCAGGCGGACAGGTTATGAAGCAGTGGTCTTTGTGACCGCTGCTTCTTAACTGCTGTTTCTGGCGAGCCTGCAGGCTCGCCAGAAACACGGGGCATCAAGCTCCATTCGGAGCTTGATAAATATGCCCCAATATATAAATATAAATATATATATATATATATATATATATATATATATAGATAGATATATATACTGTATATATATATATATATATATATATATACACACACATAATATAACTATAACTATATACATATATATATATATATATATATATATATATATATATATATATATAGCATGCTGTATACTTTCAATAGCAATATTAAAGCCATAGTAGCATATTCCTTTTGCTCATATTACAAGTGAAATATCGGTTTCTCTATTAACAATTTGTAAACCTAATATTCACTATTATCTCTTGCTATTGTGCTTTTAATATACACATTGCGATGTTATAGAAATAAATGAACTGAGGTTGAATTAAGACTTTAAAAATGGGGAACAAAGGGTAATTAGAAAATAATGGTTTAATAACGTGCTGACAAAGGGGTATAGGAATAAAATATATGACAGGTGGTGGTGGGAAGATTAAATGATCAAGAGAAGTGTTTATATGTATGTGTGTATGTGCAAATGTCTTATGTCTAATATGTACAGTTACATTAATAAAGAAGTTATATAGCATAGAAATAAAAAACAGAATCCCCTACCTTGGCAGAAGTATTGCATCTCTGCGCATTTCTTTTTTAGGCCCCATCCCCAATACAAATCTATTATGATAGAACATCTGTTCTATCAGACATAGGGGTCCATCACTTTAAATAAATGTATCTAATGTTTTTCTATACAAAACCATTTTTGTAGAAAAAACATAATTTATGTAAGAACTTACCTGATAAAGTCATTTCTTTCATATTGGCAAGAGTCCATGAGCTAGTGACGTATGGGATATACCTTCCTACCAGGAGGGGCAAAGTTTCCCAAACCTCAAAATGCCTATAAATACACCCCCCACCACACCCACAATTCAGTTTAACGAATAGCCAAGAAGTGGGGTGATAAGAAAGGAGCGAAAGCATCAACAAGGAATTGTAATAATTGTGCTTTATACAAAAAAATCATAACCACCACAAAAAGGGTGGGCCTCATGGACTCTTGCCAATATGAAAGAAATGAATTTATCAGGTAAGCTCTTACATAAATTATGCTTTCTTTCATGTAATTCGCAAGAGTCCATGAGCTAGTGACGTATGGGATAGCAAATACCCAAGATGTGGAACTCCACGCAAGAGTCACTAGAGAGGGAGGGATAAAATAAAGACAGTCAATTCCGCTGAAAAAAGAATCCACAACCCAAATCAAAAAGTTTTAATCTTTATAATGAAAAAAACTGAAAATATAAGCAGAAGAATCAAACTGAAAGAGCTGCCTGAGGAACTTTTCTACCAAAAAGTGCTTCTGAAGAAGAGAAAACATCAAAATGGTAGAATTTAGTAAAAGTATGCAAAGAAGACCAAGTTGCTGCTTTGCAAATCTGATCAACAGAAGCTTCATTCTTAAAAGCCCAGGAAGTAGAAACTGACCTAGTAGAATGAGCTGTAATCCTCTTAGGCAGGGATTTACCCGACTCCAAATAAGCATGATGAATCAAAAGCTTTAACCAAGACGCCAAAGAAATGGCAGAAGCCTTCTGACCTTTCCTAGAACCAGAAAAGATAACAAATAGACTAGAAGTCTTTCTGAAATCTTTAGTAGCTTCAACATAATATTTCAAAGCTCTAACCACGTCCAAAGAATGCAAAGATCTTTCCAAAGAATTCTTAGGATTAGGACATAACGAAGGGACAACAATTTCTCTACTAATGTTGTTGGAATTCACAACTTTAGGTAAAAATTTAAATGAAGTCCACAAAACCGCCTTATCCTGATGAAAATTTAGAAAAGGAGACTCACAAGAAAGAGCAGATAATTCAGAAACTCTTCTAGCAGAAGAGATGGCCAAAAGAAACAATACTTTCCAAGAAAGTAATTTAATCACCAGAGAATGCATAGGCTCAAACGGAGGAGCCTGTAAAGCCCTCAAAACCAAATTATGGAGGAAAAATTGGCTTAATGACAGGCTTGATACGAACCAAAGCCTGTGCAAAACAGTGAATGTCAGGAAGATTAGCAATTTTTCTGTGAAAAAGAACAGAAAGAGCAGAGATTTGTCCTTTCAAGGAACTTGCAGACAAACCCTTATCCAAACCATCCTGAAGAAACTGTAAAAATCTAGGAATTCTAAAAGAATGCCAAGAAAATTTATGAGAAGAAAACCATGAAATGTAAGTCTACCAAACTCGGTAATAAATCTTTCTAGACACAGATTTGCGAGCCTGCAACATAGTATTAATCACTGAGTCAGAGAAACCTCTATGACTAAGCACTAAACGTTCAATCTCCATACCTTCAAATTTAATGATTTGAGATCCTGATGGAAAATTGGACCTTGAGATAGAAGGTCTGGCCTTAACGGAAGTGGCCAAGGTTGGCAACTGGACATCCGAAAAAGATCTGCAAACCAAAACCTGTGTGGCCATGCTGGAGCCACCAGCAGTACAAATGAACGCTCCATTATGATTTTGGAAATCACTCTTGGAAGAAGAACTAGAGACGGAAAGATATAAGCAGGTTGATAAGTATCCAAGATACTTCTTTCATAGCTTGAGGACTGTCCCACCTTGATGATTGACATACGCCATTGTCTGTCTGATTGACATTGTCTGTCTGAAAACAAATAAACGGTTCTCTCTTCAGAAGAGGCCAAAACTGAAGAGCTCTGAGAATCGCACGGAGTTCCAAAATATTGATTGGGAATCTCGCCTCTTGAGATTTCCAAACCCTCTGCGCTGTCAGAGATCCCCAAACAGCTCCCCAACCTGAAAGACTTGCATCTGTTGAAATCACAGTCCAGGTTGGACAAACAAAAGAGGCCCCCTGGAACAAACGGTGGTGATCTAACCACCAAGTCAGAGATAGTCGGATATTGGGATTTAAGGATATTAATTGTGTATAATCTCTGCACCATTGGTTCAGCATACAAAGCTGAAGAGGTCTCATGTGAAAACGAGCAAAGGGGATTGCGTCCAATGCTGCAGTCATGAGACCTAAAACCTCCATGCACATAGCTACTGAAGGGAATGACTGAGACTGAAGGTTCCGACAAGCTGAAACCAATTTCAGACGTCTTTTGTCTGTTAGAATCTATTTGGAATCCTAAAAAGGTTACCCTTGTCTGAGGAATCAAGGAACTTTTTGGTAAATTGATCCTCCAACCATGTCTTTGAAGAAGCAACACTAGTTGATTTGTGTGAGATTCTGCAGAATGTAAAGACTGAGCAAGTACCTCAATATCGTCCAAATAAGGAAACACCGCAATACCCCGCTCTCTGATTACAGAGAGTAGGGCACGAGAACCTTTGAAAAAATCCTTGGAGCTGTTGCTAGGCCAAAAGGAAGAGCAACAAATTGGCAATGCTTGTCTAGAAAAGAGAATCTCAGGAACTGATAATGATCTGGATGAATCGGAATATGAAGATAAGCATCCTGTAAGTCTATTGTGGACATATAATGCCCTTGCTGAACAAAAGGTAGAATAGTCCTTTTAGTCACCATTTTGAATGTTGGTATTCTTACATAACGATTCAAAATTTTTAGATCCAGAACTGGTCTGAAAGAATTCTCTTTCTTTGGAACAATGAACAGATTTGAATAAAACCCCAGACCCCGTTCCAGATATGGAACTGGCACAATTACCCCGGATAACTCCATGTCTGAAACACACTTCAGGAAAGCCTGAGCCTTTACTGGGTTCACTGGAATGCGTGAGAGAAAGAAACTTCTCACTGGCAGTCTTACCTTGAAACCTATTCTGTACCCTTGAGAAACAATGTTCTGAATCCAATGATTTTGGATTGAATTGATCCAAACATCCTTGAAAAATCTTAGTCTGCCCCCTACCAGCTGCGCTGGAATGAGGGCCGCACCTTCATGCGGACTTGGGGGCTGGTTTTGATTTTCTAAAAGGCTTGGATTTATTCCAGACTGGAGAAGGCTTCCAATTTCTGTTCCATATTGTGATGAAAGGAACGAAAACGGTTAGCAGCCCTAAATTTACCCTTAGATTTTTTATCCTGAGGCAAAAAGACTCCCTTCCCCCCAGTGACAGTTGAAATTATAGAATCCAACTGAGAACCAAATAATTTATTACCTTGGAAAGATAGAGATAGCAATGTTGACTTAGAAGTCATATCCGCATTCCAAGATTTAAGCCATAAAGCTCTTCTAGCTAAAATAGCTAAAGACATATACCTGACATCAATGCTAATGATATCAAAAATGGCATCACAAATGAAATTATTAGCATGTTGAATTAGCTTAACAATGCTATACACATTAGGATCTGCTACTTGTTGCGCTAAAGTTTCCAACCAAAAAGTTTAAGTTGCAGCAACATCAGCCAAAGAAATAGCAGGCCTAAGAAGATGAACTGAACCTAAATAAGCCTTCCTTAGATAAGATTCAAGCTTCCTATCTAAAGGATCTTTAAAAGAAGTACTATCTGCCATAGGAATAGTAGTACGCATAACAAGAGTAGAGATAGCCCCATCAACTTTGGGGACCTTTTCCCAAAACTCCAATCTATCAGTCGGCAAAGGGTACAGTCTCTTAAACCTTGAAGAAGAAGTAAATGAAGTACCCAGAATATTCCATTCCCTAGAAATTACCTCTGAAATAGCATCAGGAACTGGAAAAAACTCTGGAATAACTACATGAGGTTTAAAAAACGAATTTAAACGTTTACTGGTTTTAATATCAAGAGGACTAGTCTCCTCCATATCTAAAGCAATCAACACCTCTTTTAATAAAGAACAAATATACTCCATTTTAAATAAATATGAAGTTTTGTCAGTGTCAATATCTGAGGCAGAATCTTCTGAACCAGATAGATCCTCTTCAGAGATAGATAAATCAGAATGCTGTCGGTCATTTAAAAATGAATCGAATTTATGAGAAGTTTTAAAAGACCTTTTACGTTTATTAGAAGGTGGTATAACAGACAGGGCCTTCTGAATAGAATTAGAAACAAATTCTCTCACATTAACAGGAATATCCTGAACATTAGATGTTGAAGGAACAACAACAGGTAATGAATTATTACTAATGGAAATATTGTCTGCGTTTGAAAGCTTATCATGACAACTAACACAAACTACAGCCGGAGGAACAGTTACCACAAGTTTACAACAAATGCACTTAGCTTTGGTAGAACCGACATCAGTCAGCAGCATTCCAGAAGTAGAATCTGATACAGGGTCAGATTGGGACATCTTGCAATATGTAATAGAAAAAAGAACATATAAAGCAAAATTATCAATTTCCTTATATGACAGTTTCAGGAATGGGAAAAAAATGCAAACAGAATAAGCCTCTGGAAACCAGAAGCAAAAATACATGAAGACTTAAATAATGTCAAAAGTCTGGCGCCAAGTATGACGCCCACAACTGACAAAATATTTTTTGGCGCCAAAAACGTCTGCAACAAACACGAGCGTCATAGATGACGCAACTACGTGAAAATTTTCTGCGCCAAGTAAGACGCCGGAAATGACGAAAATATGTCAACAAACGTAATTCTCTTGCCAAAAAAGTCTTGCACCAAAAATGACGCAACAAATTTTAGCATTTTGCGCACCCACGAGCCTAACAGCCCGCAATTTGGAAAAAAAGTAAATTTGAAAAAATTTCATTTTTCCCAAAATGAAACTGACAGTCTGTAAAAAAGGAAATATACTGATAAACCTGAATCATGGCAAATATAAGTACACACATTATATTTAGAACTTTACATTTTAAGTGCCAAACCATAGCTAAGAGTGTCTTAAATAAAGGAAAACATACTTACCAAAAGACACTCATCTACATAAAGTAGATAGCCAAACCAGTACTGAAACGAGAATCAGCAGAGGTAATGGTATTATAAGAGTATATCGTCGATCTGAAAAGGGAGGTAGGAGATGAATCTCTAAGACCGATAACAGAGAACCTATGAAATAGATCCCCGTTAAGATGACCATTGCATTCAATAGGTGATACTCCCTTCACATCCCTCTGACATTCACTGCACTCTGAGAGGAACCGGGCTTCAAAAAAGCTGAGAATCGCATATCAACGTAGAAATCTAGCACAAACTTACTTCACCACCTTCATAGGAGGCAAAGTTTGTAAAACTGAATTGTGAGTGTGGTGGGGGGTGTATTTATAGGCATTATGAGGTTTGGGAAACTTTGCCCCTCCTGGTAGGAATGTATATCCCATACGTCACTAGCTCATGGACTCTTGCCAATTGCATGAAAGAAATTATTTGATAGGTTTTCTAAAGGATTATGACTACCTCAGAATTATTGTTATGTGCACCATTCTAACGCTCACATGATAAATATTAACTGCTGTTGTGATACTGGATTTCATGCCAGTGATGTTAACGCTCTATGATTGCATTTTTGTACTCAGCTTGTGATCTCAGCCTATGAGTACGATTAAAAGGTCCAGTTATCATAGCAACCAATAGCAGCTGAGCAGCCATTTCACTTGAAGTTCAGTATCTCAAGCATTGTGGTTTCTCCCAAGTATAGTGGCTGCTCTCCCATGGAATCTGCTATAACACGTAACACCCCAAATCCCTTTTGGGCAGAGACATCATAAAGCTGATGTAAAACAGCATTTAGGCACCATAAAACTAAATGTGCCTAATTAACCTATTATTGCAATGAACCATATCATATCTTTGTAATTAATTATATTACAGCAACATCACAATTTATCATATCCCCTCTATCATAATTAAATTTACTGAAGATCCCCCCAATAGTATCCCAAAAATATTATCCTATATTATAAAAGGCCAAGTATGTTTGTTGGATGTTGTCATGCGCAGTAGAAACTGTGTGAGGACAAACATACCTGGCCTTCACCGCAGGTGTGAGATAGCTTTAAAAAACGCTCCAGCACTCTCAGTGCTGGAGTTCCTGATGCTCCAGGCATCTGCCGCATATGGAACCAGAGGGCAATCAGTGCTCCGCCTCCATATGAGAGCAGATGCCTAATCGTTACAGATGGTGACACTGTGTGTGTCATCATCTGTAACAATTTTTTGCTGGTGTGGGCAGGCGGCTCAGCAGTGGAGGGAGAAGGAAAGGGGAGGTAGTGTGAGGGCCCTACTCTACAGAAAATATTTTATTAAAGGAACAGGGATTGATGGGGCAGCTACAATATAGAAAAGGGGTTTGGGTGTGTGGGAGGGGTACTAAATGGCGATTGTGGGAGGGGGGAAGTGGTGGGACCACTACACTTCAGAAAATTAAAATAAATTAATTAATTAAAAAAGGGCGTTTATAGGTACTTGCAGACAGATTCCAGTACCTAAGATGGTGGCAATAGTTAGAGAAGGGAGGGTTAGAGAGCTGTTTGCAGTGAGGGTTAGGGGGATCCTACACTGAAGAAAAATAAAGAGATAGAGGGACAGAGATAGAGGGATATGGATAGAGGTATAGGGATATATGGATAGAGGGATAGGGATAGGGGAATAGGGATAGAGAGATAGAGATAGATGTATAGAGGGATAGATATAGATATAGAGGGATAGATTGATAGAGGGATAGAGAGATAGGGATAGAGGTATATGGATACATGGATAAATGGATAGAGGGATGGATAAATAGAGGAATAAAGATAGAGGGATATGGATAGAGATAGAGGGATAGAGATAGGGAAAGATAAATAGAGGAATATGGAAAGATAAATAGAGGGATAAAGATAGAGGGATATGGATAGAGATAGAGGGATAGATGGATAGAGGGACAGGGATAGAGATAGAGGGATAGAGATAGGGAAAGATAAATAGAGGAATATGGAAAGATAAATAGAGGGATAAAGATAGAGGGATATGGATAGAGATAGAGGGATAGATGGATAGAGGGACAGGGATAGAGATAGAGGGATAGATGGATAGAGGGACATACATAGAGGGATAGGGATAAAGGACTAGGGATAGATGAATAGAGGGATTGGAATAAATGGATAGAGGGATAGAGATAGAGGGATATATGAATAGAGAGATAGATTAATATAGGGATAGATGAATACGGATAGGTGGCTAGTGGGATAGAGATAGATGGACAGAGGGATAGAGATAGATGTATAGAGGGATAGGTATAGAGATAGAGGGATAGAGATAGATGTATAGAGGGATAGGTATAGAGATAGAGATATATAGACAGAGGGATAGAGATAGATGTATAGAGGGATAGAGGGATAGAGATAGATGGACAGAGGGATAGAGATAGATGTATAGAGGGATAGGTATAGAGATAGAGGGATAACAATATTGGGATAGAGATAGTGGGATATGGATAGACAAATAGAGGGATAGAGATAGATAAATAGAGGGATAGAGATAGAGGGATATGGATAGAGATGGTATAGATGGATGGGGTGATAAGGAAAGAGGGATAGAGATAGAGGGATAGAGATAGAGGGATAGGAATAAATGGATAGAAGGATAGAGATAGAGGGATAGATGAATAGAGAGATAGATGGATATAGGGATAGATGGATAGAGAGATAGAGATAGATGGATAGGGATAGATGGATAGAGGGATAGGTATATTTATTTCCTTAAACAGGCTTTAACACTAGTTAAATATAATTCAATACATAGACATACTTTTAAATTCAATGATAGAAACTTCAGTAACAGGTATGTGATTATAGAGTGACCAAGAAACCTTCCATCAAAATATTAGCCAGCATGGAAAACAATATTGCTCAATTACTGCATACTATGCAAATGTGAAAGGAGAGCTCACAAATAGAATAAGCCTTTCTGCACTTCAAATCAAGTCTTGAATCTAGTTCTGATAGAAATGGTCATAAAGCCCCCCACTTTTATTATTGATAGAATAGTATTGAGGACGATTGATTGGGTTAATTTTGCCAACCTTCTCCAATTTGTACACATTTATTTCACTCAGTCCAGAAATGAAAAGAAACAGATTGACCTTGCAATACAGCTTACACTAATATTTTCGTGGCCAATTACAGATGAAAGATTCTGGTCCTGCCTTTAATATGCTGGACAATATTTGTATTCTGCCCAGTAAGGACTTAGGTCCTTCCTGCATTATGGAATCTAGTCATTTGTAATCTAGGGTGTATGCTTTGAATCACACTGCTATAAACCTATGCATACAGGGGCTAGTGTTAAGTACCCAAACTAATTCTCAGCTCAGCGGCTGGCTTCTTATCCATTCAATCTGTCCATTTACATGTTCTCCTGATATTCTTATATTATGGTCCAGCAGCACACGCAGCTCTCAACACAATCTAATTTCTGAATACCTGCTGTCTTAAAAGCATTGCAGTAAAATACTCCAGGATGTGCTATTTATTTTAATCAAAGATTGAGAATAGTTTGAAGGCAGCCGCTTCTGAATAACCATTTAACTGCGAGGAATTCAAATCAATAATCTAATATTTTACTAAGAAGCAGTGGCATTGATTTGCTAACCAAGGCAACTCACATTAGAAAAAAAAGATCTATTGCAAAACCAACCACAATATGACCTTATCCATGTCTGCACAAATCTCAGTAATAATTGGACATTTAGGGGGTTATTAGTTAACCCATCATAGTGCCTAATGTCATACAAAGCCTTTGACAAAGCATAGCTATTGAATTTCTTAACTTAAAACTTGCAATTTAATAGGCATCAGAGGAAATGTGTATTGCTGAATTTAAGACAGTGTTAATAAAACTGTGCATGCTCTTAGCTACAAATCCAGTCATGAGGGAATAATTTTTTCATTTGAGCAAAGTAGTGGTCTTTAAGAGCATTGGCTTGACAGCTACTGTGGAAGTTTGGGATCAGAATCTGAGATAAGTATTTTTCAGTGTGTATTTTTTAACAGTTTTATTAACTTTAAAGGAGGAAATAAAGGATAACAGCATCACACAGAACCTTTAAAACATTACTAAACAAACCAATGAAAAAAATAAAAACTCTATAAAACAGTTTACACTCACATATGCACAAAAAAAAATAATTTAAAAAGTTCAAGAAATTTGTCAGCTTTGAAATAGCGAGACTCAATTGTGAAGCAAATTATTTGACAAGGGTAGAATCTTTAGGAACTCCACATTCTTTCACAAGGTTCAGATGAAAAACCATGATTACACCTATAACATCCAAGAAAAACCACCAACAACCCCTTGTTCACTTCTAAGAAGCATTTCCCTGAGAAAATTCTTGTTCCATACAGTGAACCTACTTCACCTTAATAAACAGTCATACAAATATTTTACAGTTACAAACATTTACATAAACCCGTTTTACAATTGCATTCCCTTAATAAATGTTGCTGTAATTATTGCTTTACCGCATTGTTAGAGGTTCTTGTTTGCTGTGCGAGATATTGTGTATTGAGGCACATAGCACATATATTTTAATGGTAGGAACGTCTACTAATGAAAATATAAGTAACGCAAGCCTCTATGCAATTCAAATATGACCTCCCCTTAACAACAGGCCCCTGAATTTAGCCCAAAGAATCACAAGCATACAGTTCTTTGGAAGGTTATTTTATTGCTGGAGCACACATTGCATTAAAGTCTATGGTGTGGTTAGTATAGTATGGCATCTGATTAGATTTATCTCCAGCTCTTAAAAATCTTTAAAAAAAAGCTGTAATGTTTTCTTCTCTTGATATTATTAGTATGCAGTGACTTTATATACTGTATATGCATGCTGCAATGTTGTAGATGCCGAAATATTGTAGGTTTACTGTCCCTTTAAGTAAGTACGGTTCAGCACCCATCTTCCAGCAAATCATAATTAGGCTAGTGGCTAGGAGTGGGTTTTGGTAGAGAAGGAATATGGAGTAGTATCCCTATTTACCATATGGTGACAACTTTTAAAGGAACATAACAATGTAAATAAAAAGAGAAATGATTAATTAAACTTATTAGGAAATTCTGTATCCCCTAGCAACATGCACACAATATGCAAATCTCTCACCTTCGCACATGCACCACAATACCAACCAACAAAATATCACTGGTGAACTTGTCCATACTTTTTGTTCACACTGTGCACCCACATTTATTATGGGGCTTAGAAGGGCAACCCAACTCCTTTTGGGTAAATGTTGGGGAATTTTTTTTTAAAATATCTGTAAAAAGGACTTAAAACAAGTATACAACATCCAAATAATGTACATTTTTTTCTTCATTTATTGTTTCCCTCACTGTGTTCTTATTTTGGGCCAGAATACGAGTGTATTACAAGTTGAAAATAAACAGGATCTCTTGAGCCTAATAGAATTATTTCCATGTCCTCAGAACTCTGGTTAACTGTTTCGCGAAACAAAAAAGTGTCACAAAACACATAAGTACAGTTACATTCATAATAATACTAACTTATAAAATTATTAAACATATTTATGCAATGTTTATATTTAATAACGTGTTATATTGTGTATTTACTGTAAATATTTCTATGTATTTTTAAATAGATATTCCTATATATATCTGTATATATATATATATATATATATATATACCTATTTATAATCATATATATATATATATATATATATATATATATATATATACACACACACACACAGGTAGCCCTCAGTTTACGCCAGGGTTAGGTTCCAGAAGGAATGGTTGTAAATCGAAACCGTTGTAAATTGAAACCCAGTTTATAATGTAAGTCAATGGGAAGAGAGGGAGATTCCAGGCCTCTCTCAAAATTGTCATAAGTAACACCTAATACATTATTTTTAAAGCTTTGAAATAAAAACTGTAAATGCTAAACAGCATTATAAACCTAATAAAATAATCATACAACACAGAATATATAATTAAACTAAGTTAAATGAACAAAAACATTTGCTAAACATCATTATAAACCTAATAAAATAATCACACAACACAGATTTCACTTGCATTTTTCTGCAAACAGTTCTTTCTATGCATTCCAATCTGGACTGATTTATAGACAGGAAGATCTTGTTCCTTTGAAATCTGCTCGATAGCTCAGGTCTGGTTAAACTGATTAATTTCAGCTTGCTTGGCTTTGCTGCAACACAAGTGGACAGCTCCACCTACTGGCTATTTTACAAAATGCACTGCTTCTCAATGCTTTTCAATAGCAGTCACATGACTGGAAAAAAAGGTTGTTGTTCTGAAACGGTGTAAATTGAGCAGTTGTAAAACGAGGGCCACCTGTATATATATATATATATATATATATATATATGTATATATATATATATATATATATATATATATATATATATATATATATATATTTATATATATATATACACACACACAGTATCCCACAAAAGTGAGCATACTGCTCACATTTTTGTAAATATTTTATTATATCTTCATTTGACAACACTGAAGAAATGACACTTTGCTACAATGTAAAACAGTGAGTGTACAGCCTGTATAACAGTGTAAATGTGCTGTCCCCTCAAAATAACAACACACAACCATTAATGTCTAAACCGTTGGCAACAAAAGTGAGTACACCCCTAATTGGAAATGTCCAAATTGGGCCCAAAGTGTCAATATTTTGCGTGGCCACCATTATTTTTCAGCACTGCCTTAACCCTCTTGGGCATAGAGTTCACCAGAGCTTCACAGGTTGCCACTGGAGTCCTCTTCCACTCCTCCATGACAACATAACAGAGCTGGTGGATGTTAGAGACCTTGCGCTCCCCCACCTTCCATTTGAGGATGCCCCACAGATGCTCAATAGGGTTTAGGTCTGGAGACATTCTTGGCCAGTCCATCAACTTTACCCTCAGCTTCTTTAGCAAGGCAGTGGTTGTCTTGGAGGTGGGTTTGGGGTCGTTATCATGTTAGAATACTACAAAAGAAAGGACCAATGGCACTACTATAGAGTTTAAAAATTAAAACCCTTTATTATGCCACAGGAATTCTGTTTTTTTAGAGTGTATCGGGTAAGGGTGCTGGTGTATTTGAACAATTAATTTTAATTAGAAAGAGCAAGGGGGGACTTGTTCTTTGAAGAATACACAAACTAGCACTCAAGGTTCATAGTTTCAAATATGTTGGGACAGCATATAATAACTAAACTTGTGATATTAAGTAAAAACATAATTTATGTAAGAACTTACCTGATAAATTCATTTCTTTCATATTAGCAAGAGTCCATGAGCTAGTGACGTATGGGATATACATTCCTACCAGGAGGGGCAAAGTTTCCCAAACCTCAAAATGCCTATAAATACACCCCTCACCACACCCACAAATCAGTTTAACGAATAGCCAAGAAGTGGTGTGATAAGAAAAAAGTGCGAAGCATAAATATAAGGAATTGGAATAATTGTGCTTTATACAAAAAAATCATAACCACCACAAAAAGGGTGGGCCTCATGGACTCTTGCTAATATGAAAGAAATGAATTTATCAGGTAAGTTCTTACATAAATGATGTTTTCTTTCATGTAATTAGCAAGAGTCCATGAGCTAGTGACGTATGGGATAATGACTACCCAAGATGTGGATCTTCCATGCAAGAGTCACTAGAGAGGGAGGGATAAAATAAAGACAGCCAATTCCGCTGAAAAAAATCCACACCCAAAAATAAAGTTTAAATCTTATAAAGAAAAAATCTGAAAATATAAGCAGAAGATTCAAACTGAAACAGCTGCCTGAAGTACTTTTCTACCAAAGACAGCTTCAGAAGAAGAAAACACATCAAAATGGTAGAATTTAGTAAAAGTATGCAAAGAAGACCAAGTTGCTGCTTTGCAAATCTGATCAACCGAAGCTTCATTCCTAAACGCCCAGGAAGTAGAAACTGACCTAGTAGAATGAGCTGTAATCCTTTGAGGCGGAGTTTTACCCGACTCAACATAAGCAAGAAGAATTAAAGATTTCAACCAAGAGGCCAAAGAAATGGCAGAGGCCTTCTGACCTTTCCTAGAACCGGAAAAGATAACAAATAGACTAGAAGTCTTTCGGAAATTCTTAGTAGCTTCAACATAATATTTCAAAACTCTAACTACATCCAAAGAATGCAATGATTTCTCCTTAGAATTCTTAGGATTAGGACATAATGAAGGAACCACAATTTCTCTACTAATGTTGTTGGAATTCACAACCTTAGGTAAAAATTTAAAAGAAGTTCGCAACACCGCCTTATCCTGGTGAAAAATCAGAAAAGGGGACTCACAAGAAAGAGCAGATAATTCAGAAACTCTTCTGGCAGAAGAGATAGCCAAAAGGAACAAAACTTTCCAAGAAAGTAATTTAATGTCCAATGAATGCATAGGTTCAAACGGAGGAGCTTGAAGAGCCCTCAGAACCAAATTCAAACTCCAAGGAGGAGAAATTGACTTAATGACAGGTTTTATACGAACCAAAGCTTGTACAAAACAATGAATATCAGGAAGATTAGCAATCTTTCTGTGAAAAAGAACAGAAAGAGCAGAGATTTGTCCTTTCAAGGAACTTGCAGACAAACCTTTATCCAAACCATCCTGAAGAAACTGTAAAATTCTCGGAATTCTAAAAGAATGCCAGGAAGAACGATGAGAAAGACACCAAGAAATATAAGTCTTCCAGACTCTATAATATATCTCCCTAGATACAGATTTACGAGCCTGTAACATAGTATTAATCACAGAGTCAGAGAAACCTCTTTGACTAAGAATCAAGCGTTCAATCTCCATACCTTTAAATTTAAGGATTTGAGATCCTGATGGAAAAAAGGACCTTGCGACAGAAGGTCTGGCCTTAACGGAAGAGTCCATGGTTGGCAAGAGGCCATCCGGACAAGATCCGCATACCAAAACCTGTGAGGCCATGCTGGAGCTACCAGCAGAACAAACGAGCATTCCTTCAGAATCTTGGAGATTACCTTGGAAGAAGAACTAGAGGCGGAAAGATATAGGCAGGATGATACTTCCAAGGAAGTGACAATGCATCCACTGCTACTGCTTGAGGATCCCTGGATCTGGACAGATACCTGGGAAGTTTCTTGTTTAGATGAGAGGCCATCAAATCTATTTCTGGAAGTTCCCACATTTGAACAATCTGAAGAAATACCTCTGGGTGAAGAGACCATTCGCCCGGATGTAACGTTTGGCGACTGAGATAATCCTCTTCCCAATTGTCTATACCTGGGATATGAACCGCAGAAACTAGACAGGAGCTGGATTCCACCCATACCAGAATTCGAGATACTTCTTTCATAGCCAGAGGACTGTGAGTCCCTCCTTGATGATTGATGTATGCCACAGTCTTGACATTGTCTGTCTGAAAACAAATGAATGATTCTCTCTTTAGAAGAGGCCAAGACTGAAGAGCTCTGAAAATTGCACGGAGTTCCAAAATATTGATCGGTAATCTCACTTCCTGAGATTCCCAAACCCCTTGTGCTGTCAGAGACCCCCACACAGCTCCCCAACCTGTAAGACTTGCATCTGTTGAAATTACAGTCCAGGTCGGAAGAACAAAAGAAGCCCCCTGAACTAAACGATGGTGATCTGTCCACCACGTCAGAGAGTGTTGTACATTCGGTTTTAAAGATATTAATTGAGATATCTTTGAGTAATCCCTGCACCACTGGTTCAGCATACAGAGCTGAAGAGGCCGCATGTGAAAACGAGCAAAGGGGATCGCGTCCGATGCAGCAGTCATAAGACCTAGAATTTCCATGCATAAGGCTACCGAAGGGAATGATTGTGACTGAAGGTTTCGACAAGCTGATATCAATTTTAGACGTCTCTTGTCTGTCAAAGATAGAGTCATGGACACTGAATCTATCTGGAAACCTAAAAAGGTTACCTGTGTCTGAGGAATCAATGAACTTTTTGGTAAATTGATCCTCCAACCAAGATGTTGAAGAAAAAACACAAGTTGATTCGTATGAGATTCTGCTAAATGTGAAGACTGAGCAAGTACCAAGATATCGTCCAAATAAGGAAATACCACAATACCCTGTTCTCTGATTACAGACAGAAGGGCACTGAGAACCTTTGTAAAAATTCTTGGAGCTGTAGCTAGGCCAAACGGCAGAGCCACAAACTGGTAATGCTTGTCTAGGAAAGAGAATCTCAGAAACTGATAGTGATCTGGATGAATCGGAATATGCAGATATGCATCCTGTAAATCTATTGTAGACATATAATGCCCTTGCTGAACAAAAGGCAGGATAGTCCTTACAGTTACCATTTTGAATGTTGGTATCCTTACATAACGATTCAATATTTTTAGATCCAGAACTGGTCTGAAGGAATTCTCCTTCTTTGGTACAATGAAGAGATTTGAATAAAACCCCAGTCACTGTTCCAGAACTGGAACTGGCATAATTACTCCAGCCAACTCTAGATCTGAAACACATTTCAGAAATGCTTGAGCCTTCGCTGGGTTTACTGGGACACGGGAAAGAAAAAATCTCTTTGCAGGAGGCCTTATCTTGAAGCCAATTCTGTACCCTTCTGAAACAATGTTCTGAATCCAAAGATTGTGAACGGAATTGATCCAAATTTCTTTGAAAAAACGTAATCTGCCCCCTACCAGCTGAGCTGGAATGAAGGCCACACCTTCATGTGGACTTAGGAGCTGGCTTTGATTTTCTAAAAGGCTTGGATTTATTCCAGACTGGAGATGGTTTCCAAACTGATACCGCTCCTGAGGATGAAGGATCAGGTTTTTGTTCCTTGTTGTGACGAAAGGAACGAAAACGATTATTAGACCTAAATTTACCTTTAGATTTTTTATCCTGTGGTATAAAAGTTCCTTTCCCTCCAGTAACAGTTGAGATAATAGAATCCAACTGAGAACCAAACAATTTATTACCCTGGAAAGAAAGGGAAAGCAGAGTAGACTTAGAAGACATATCAGCATTCCAAGTTTTAAGCCATAAAGCTCTTCTAGCTAAAATAGCTAGAGACATATACCTGACATCAACTCTAATGATATCAAAGATGGCATCACAAATAAAATTATTAGCATGTTGAAGAAGAATAATAATGCTATGAGAATTATGATCTGTTACTTGTTGCGCTAAAGCTTCTAACCAAAAAGTTGAAGCTGCAGCAACATCCGCTAAAGATATAGCAGGTCTAAGAAGATTACCTGAACACAAGTAAGCTTAGCAAGAGTAGAGACAGCCCCAGTATCAAGAGGACCAGAATCCTCAATTTCTAATGCAATTAGGACTTCTTTAAGTAAAGAACGAATAAATTCCATTTTAAATAAATATGAAGATTTATCAGCATCAACCTCTGAGACAGAATCCTCTGAACCAGAAGAACCAATATCAGAATCAGAATGATGATGTTCATTTAAAAATTCATCTGAAAAATGAGAAGTTTTAAAAGACTTTTTACATTTACTAGAAGGAGGAATAATAGACATAGCCTTCTTAATGGATTTAGAAACAAAATCTCTTATGTTATCAGGAACACTCTGAGTATTAGATGTTGATGGAACAGCAACAGGTAATGTAACAGTACTAAAGGAAATATTATCTGCATTAACAAGTTTGTCATGACAAACAGTACAAACAACAGCTGGATGAACAGATACCATAAGTTTACAGCAGATACACTTAGCTTTGGTAGCTCCAGCACCAGGCAGTGATTTTCCAGAAGTATCTTCTGACTCAGTTTCAACGTGCGACATCTTGCAATATGTAATAGAAAAAACAACATATAAAGCAAAATTGATCAAATTCCTTAAATGACAGTTTCAGGAATGGGAAAAAATGCCAGTGAACAAGCTTCTAGCAACCAGAAGCAATAAATAATGAGACTTAAATAATGTGGAGACAATAGTGACGCCCATATTTTTTTAGCGCCAAAAATGACGCCCACATTATTTGGTGCCTAAATACTTTTGGCGCCAAAAATGACGCCACATCCGGAACGCCGACACTTTTGGCGCAAAAGAACGTCAAAAATGACGTAAATTCCGGCGACACGTATGACGCCGGAAACAGAAAAAAAAATTTGCGCCAAAAAAGTCCACGCCAAGAATGACGCAATAAAATGAAGCATTTTTAGCCCCCGCGAGCCTAACAGCCCACAGGGAAAAAGTCAAATTTTAAGGTAAGAAAAAAATGATTTATTCATATGCATTATCCCAAATATGAAACTGACTGTCTGAAAAAAGGAATGTTGAACATCCTGAGTCAAGGCAAATAAATGTTTGAATACATATATTTAGAACTTTATAAAAAAAGTGCCCAACCATAGCTTAGAGTGTCACAGAAAATAAGACTTACTTACCCCAGGACACTCATCTACATGTTGTAGAAAGCCAAACCAGTACTGAAACGAAAATCAGCAGAGGTAATGGTATATAAATAAGAGTATATCGTCGATCTGAAAAGGGAGGTAAGAGATGAATCTCTACGACCGATAACAGAGAACCTATGAAATAGACCCCGTAGAAGGAGATCATTGAATTCAAATAGGCAATACTCTCCTCACATCACTCTGACATTCACTGCACGCTGAGAGGAAAACCGGGCTCCAACCTGCTGCGGAGCACATATCAACGTAGAATCTAGCACAAACTTACTTCACCACCTCCATAGGAGGCAAAGTTTGTAAAACTGATTTGTGGGTGTGGTGAGGGGTGTATTTATAGGCATTTTGAGGTTTGGGAAACTTTGCCCCTCCTGGTAGGAATGTATATCCCATACGTCACTAGCTCATGGACTCTTGCTAATTACATGAAAGAAACATAACTTTTATTCAGTAACTTATACAATTAGGAATTTAATTAAAACCACACTTAGGTCACCTTCTGTAGTAGAAAGTTAGGTTATATGTATCAATAATATCTGGTCTGATGTACAAATGAAAGACTGTATGTATTGAGTTAGTAACACTATTGTCAAGATTATAAATCTCTGCAGATCTGCTGCAGTCATGAACGGTTAAACGGCACTAACATGTCTGTTACTATCCAAAATGGGATGTATTTTAGATATTATAACACAGCTGTTAATTAATATAGTACTCTTAGATTATAATAGAGATGCAATTTGTTATAAAGAAGTTTGGGTAACTAATAACAGATCGTTACCTGGGTTGTATGAAAACAGTATATCTTTGTTAAATACTTTCTATACATATTTTTTATTTTTGTATTTTGTTTGATATTGTCAACTACAAATATATATGTAGGTAAGACACAGTTGTCTTTGTGCTCCTCATCTGGTTGCCGCCACACACGCTTGACACCATCTGAACCAAATAAGTTTATCTTGGTCTCAATGGACCACAGGACATGGTTCTAGTAATCCATGTCCTTAGTCTGCTTGTCTTCAGCAAACTGTTTGCGGGCTTTCTAGTGCATGATCTTTAGAAGAGGCTTCCTTCTGGGACGACAGCCATGCAGACCAATTTGATGCAGTGTGCGGTGTATGGTCTGAGCACTGATAGGCTGAACCCCACCCCTTCAACCTCTGCAGCAATGCTGGCAGCACTCAAATGTCTATTTCCCAAAGATAACCTCTGGATATGACGCTCAGCACATGCACTCAACTTCTGTGGTCAACCATGGCGAGGCCTGTTCTGAGTGGAACCTGTCCTGTAAAAACCGCTGTATGGTCTTGCCCACCGTGCTTCAGCTCAGTTTCAGGGTCTTGGCAATCTTCTTATAGCCTAAGGCCTTCTTTATGTAGAGCAAAAAATATTTTTTTCAGATCCTCAGAGAGTTCTTTGTCATGACCAGTATGAGAGAGTGTGAGAGCAATAACACCAAATTTAACACACCTGCTCCCCATTCACACCTGAGACATTGTAACACTAACGAGTCACATGACACCAGTGAGGGAAAATGGCTAATTAGGCCCAATTTGGACATTTCCACTTAGGGGTACTCCCTTTGGTTGCCGATGGTATAGACATTAATGGTTGTGTGTTGAGTTATTTTGAGGGGACAGCAAATTTACACTGTTATACAGGCAGTGCACTCACTACTTTACATTGTAGCAAAGTGTCATTTCTTCATTGTTGTCACATGAAAAGATATAATAAAATATTTACAAAAATGTAAGGGGTGTATTTACTTTTGTGGGATACTGTATATATATATATATATATATATATATATATATATATACACACATATATAAATCGGTATTTATGAATAATTAGAATGTTTTTTGCACAATTTTTTGCTTCATTGACTTCTATGAGGGTATAGGTTCTTGCTCAGGTTTTATGTTCATCGGGTTAGTGCGTGAGTAATTACTTTTTACTTTCAACTTTTAATATGAGCTCAACCTGACACACCCGACACCCAAAAAAGTTTACTTCTAGTGGAGTTAACGCTCGAGAGGCAACGTTAAAAAGTGCTCCACTTGTAATCTGTCGCTATGAGTTTTGTTTTATGCCCTTTTTATTTTTTTTAAACATCTCCTTTTGTGGAATGAAATTATTTGTGACTTTGCACTTATTTGAGTGGTTTGCAGACCTCTGATGTTGTAGCTCCCAATACACATTTTTTTTATATGTTTTATTTCTTCTACAGTCTATTAAAAAGAGTTAAAATTAATGGGAATCCTGGGCCACATTTTCATTGCACTCTGTAGTCAGCTGTCTAGAGTAGGTTTTCTCAGAAGGGTACATTTCTGTTTTGTAAAGAGCTATAATTTTCCAATCAATTTGGTATTATTGTACATTTTGTGTTCTTACAATTTAAAACAGCACTGGAAAATGTGCACGCTCTTCTTAAAGGGACACTAAACCCAAATGTTTTCTTTAATTCAGACAGAGCATGCAATTTTAAGCAACTTTCTAACTTACTCCTTTTATCAACTTTTCTTCATTCTGTTGCTATCTTTATTTAAAAAAACAGGAATTTAAAGTTCAGGAGCCAGCCCATTTTAGGTTCAGTACCCTGGATAGCACTTGCTTATTGGTGGACCAATAAGCAAGCATAACCTAGGTTATCGACCAAAAATGGGCTGGCTCATAAGCTTTACATTCCTGCTTTTTAAATAGAAATAGCAAGAGAACAAAGAAAAATGTATAATAGGGGTAAACTAGAAAGTTGCTTAAAATTGCATGCTCTAGAAAATTGCATGCTCTAGAGGTGGTTCTAGAGGAGGAGCTCAGGTGTGTGGTTAGGTGAATCACCTGTGCAGCATCACCTCCACCTCAAGCCTTGGCGGTATCTTCGCGCTTAAACCCTTTACCTTAGGGTGGCTTTCCTAGCTAATTTCACCGCTACTAGAACCGGACAGTGCCATTCCAAGCACTGGGCTGCAAACTGCAGTAGTTATAGGATTTATCACTCTTCCTTAAAATATCATCCTATTAAGGGATAATCACTAAAGGATTTTGTCGTTTCTCTTGCACCTGAATCCTTCTCAGCTAATCAGAGGCTAAGTCCCAAGGAGGCCTAATACGCTGAAGCTCCACCGGCTGTCTTCTCCATTAAGGGTGCTAAAAACGACACGGATTCCACTCTAACCTTACCCGGCTAGAAGAGAGACCCTTTCAACTTAATTTACTATACCTTGTACAGACCCGGGATCTGATACTCAGGAGGGACGCCACTGCGGATCATTGCTGACGGCGGTACCGGATAGAGAGGCTCTGAACTGGGCACTTCCTTTTTCGGTCGTTCAGTCCCCTCCCACCGGTGCTGCGTGAGGGGACTCGACCGCTGCATGTATCCAGGAGCCTTACCCACATAACAGGTGCGAGTGTCCCCGCTACAGTCTCTTCTCCTGAGCACCCCTGGATTCCCGGCAGCTGCCTAAACACCGTCTACCTCTCAGAAAACTTGACCGGACGCCCCTCTCCCACCGGTGCTGCGCGAGAGGGGTGCCCCCAGAAAACGGGTCTCTCCTGTTTGCAGACATCCTGATCTTCTACGGGTAATATTATTGAGTATTTTTCTCACCCTCATTAACTGTTTCTCCCTGCCTCCACCAAATAACTGTACTATCCACACAAAACCAAGCTTTGGCAAGGGGAGATAAGGAGGAAAAAGAGTCTTGGGACTATTAACACATTGATTAACTTGGCCCCTGGGCTGCTTAGCTCTCAATTTTTGGGGAAAGTTATACCCCCCCCCCTCGGGTTAAAAGTCTGAGCTACTCAATAATTCCTTTGGTCAATGTGTATTCATTTCTCTCATATGCTGGTAATACAGACCACTTAAATTAAAAAGGGAACTGTTTGTTTCAAAACGAATTCTACTTGTAAAAAACACTCACATCCTAGTCTATGTGCTGTAAGAACTGCCCTTATTGAATGGGAAACAAATACTTTAAATTCTCAAATATTATGTCTCAACTAGCTCATACAGAGAAAAGCTAATATTGTTAATTGCAGATGTTAATCTAAATGTGATGTTTTAACTATTCTGAAACTGTGGTCAGAAGAGGAGAAATCCTAACTTGAAACTCTTTCTTTAAACACTTCGCATTGCTAAGCACTATATCTTTTCTCTCAAAAATATATTGTTGTATGAACTAAGCTAGGGTCTCACTTTGCTGTATATACAATATTTGTAAACTTAGAATCATTGCTTTCTTATCTTAGAGTATATGTTTAAATCTACCCTTGGATGGACACATTTAAGGATGGTCCTCTTCATTTACTCAAACTAAAGAAAATAGGTCCTCTCAAATACTGCTATCAAGTGAGGTAGTTTCTACCTCATACAAAATTTCTGACACATAGTTGATACAAGCAGATTCACCACAAGCTTACGCTATAATAGCTCCTTGTATCTTATGAAGTATATTAATAGGTGATATTTAACCAGATTATAATTGCTGTATAAATAAACAACTTTAATCTTTACAACAGAAAAAGGGAGAGATCTCTTTCCTATTTTAGGTATAGACACTGATTTAAAAAATTTCACTATTCTTATAGACACATATCACTGAAGCTTGAATATTTTTTTTTTTTTTTTTTCTCTTTTCTTTTCTTTTGGCACCTTACTTTATGAAATGCCACTAAACTCACATATTTGAACCCACAGTACAATTGCAAAATACCTTGATTGATTTAGTTAAGGACAATCTAAGGGTAGTTCAGCACAAACTAGCTGATACTATTACTCTCTTGTCTCGTGAAACACTTATTTTTTTTCTTTTTGTTCTGACTCTCTTTGACTGCCTTGTTTTTTCTTTATCACTACACTCACAATATCTCACTCTCCCGGTTTCTATCCCCCCTCCGGGATCTCACATTTTCACTTCCCCCCCCCCCCTTTTTTTTTTTTTTTTTTTTTTTTTTTTCCCTCACCATCAACAACTTTCACTCAGCACTTTCTTCTCCACGTTCACACACACACCCACGTAGCGTATGGATAAATTTTTTTCCACTTCAACTAAGACACTCTCCCCAAATATGGCAGCCAGACAAAGGGACAAGAAATCCAAAAATACTCAAGAACTCGTGGCTGAAACACTACCTATTTCACCACACAGGGTAGCTATTTCTGAATCTACTACCCTACAGAATCTGGTCACCAGTATATCAGAGGCCCTAGGACCTAAATTTGACGCTCTCAGGTCAGAGATTAAACAAGATATTATGTCACTATCTCAAGAGATTAAGCAATTTTCGATTAGAATTCAGGATATGGAACAACGAATATCAGATCTAGATGATTTAACAACAATACACAGCTCAAAAATTGAGACCTCAAGTAATAATATGCAAAAAATCTATGACAGACTAGAGGATTTGGAAAATCGTTCCAGAAGGAATAACATGCGTATTATAGGCCTTCCAGAGGACAAGCAATACGATAATCTAAGTCTTTTTATATCTGATAAACTTACCAAAGCTTTAAAAATTCCCACAACTTATCATCCAATCATAGTGGAAAGAGCACATAGAGTAGGTAACCCTCGCTTAGACAATAAAAATATTACACGCCCGAGACCTATAATAGCGAAATTACTGAATTTCCAGGACAGGAACATGATATTACAATATTATCGCAAAAGCCAACCAATCCTTATAGACAATGCTACGATCTTAATCTTTCAAGATTTCTCAGCTTATACAGCTTCTAAAAGAAGAGAGCTAGCTCCCATCTGCACCAAATTCATACATAAGGGACATCGTGCTACTATAATTTACCCGTTTAAACTCAGAGTTGTAGTCAATGACACCGTACATTTATTTGAAGATGCTCAAACAGCTGAGAGCTTTTTTAAGACGATAAATTCTTAATTACAAAATGATTTTTACACTTAAAGAAGGGATAACGCCTATGACTAGGGAATCCCCATGGGTTGGGGACGTTGCAACTGCTTGTATGAATGGGTTTTTTGCTTTTTTTTTTTTTTTTTTTTTTTCCCTATGTTTTTCTCCCCCCCTTTTTTTTTTTTTTTTTTTTGGTTTCCCTTTTTTTTTTTTTTTTTTTTTTTTTTTTTTTCCCTCTCTCCCTCTCTATAGATGTAAATGTCACGCGAGTTAAATAAACTGAAAATTGTGTCGTGGAATGTTGGTGGCATCTCGACCCCCATTAAACGTAAGGCGATTCTCACCCATTTACGAAAGATCCACACAGATATCGGCCTTCTTCAAGAAACCCATTTAAATTTAGAGGAATCTCTAAAATTAAAGGCACAATGGGTTAAAGAAGTTTTTATAGCACCAAGTGTTGGGAAAAAAAGAGGGGTAGTCATTCTAATTGGGAAAAAAGCGGAAGTAAAGGTTTTGCACTCTGAGGCTGACTCTGGGGGGAGATATGTTCTGATAAAATTTAAGATTGCCCAGGCAATCTACACACTATGTAATATATATGGTCCAAATATCTCTGATCCAGAGTTTTGGAATCTAATGCAATCTAAACTTCTCTTGCTTAACGAAGGTCACTTAATCTTAGGGGGTGACTTTAATATGGCCCCACAATGCCCCTTAGACAGACTTAGGAATAAGGCTAAGCACCTGAAGCAGAAAAAAGATAATCTAGACTCTAAAATACTTAAGAAAATTCAACATAATCTTGCAATTCGAGATATCTGGAGAGTCCAAAACCCAGATGTCCAGAACTTTACTTGCCTTTCTAAAGCCCATAAGACCCTCTCTAGGATCGACCTCTTTCTCACTGATGAACGTTTATCCATCACAAAAGTTAAAGCCGAAATAATGCCAATTCTTCTATCTGATCATGGACCTATCTCTCTTGAACTATATTTGGATTATCACCGGCCTAAAATGACGCGCTTTCTTTTTCCTTATCATCTTAATACCGACTCTAAATTTAAAAAATGGATCAGAAATAAGTTTTCTGAATATGCTAATTTTAATAAAGACTACGTGCAGCGCCCAGAAATTTTCTGGGAGGCTGCAAAAGCAGTGCTTAGAGGAGAAATCACGGCCTATGCTGCAATGCTATCTAAAAAGCTTAAATTAAGAGAAAGAGAAGTATGTAACTCTTTGGTTAACTCATATAATCACTTCCTACTTGAAAAATCTCCATTAAACTGGGCGAAATACACCCGCGCTAAAAATAGTAGAGACACTTTCTTACTGACTCAAGAAACACACAGAGAACTTAGATTTCAAGCTAAGCTACACAGATTTGGAAATAAATCGGGGAGAATGTTAGCCAGACTAGTTAAAAACGAAGGAAGTAAACCAACGACAGAAAGACTCGTACATGACGGGAAGCAATTAACGAAACCTGAAGAAATATCTAATCTATTCATAGACTATTTTCGGGATATATATACTTGTAGAGGATATGATGATGCAAAAGCTTCAGAGTTCTGGAGCAAAATCACCCATCCAGTAATTCCAGCCGATGAGATAACTAGCCTTAACTCTCCAATCTTAAAAGAAGAGATAGAGAAGGTAATCTCTAATCTCTCCTCCAATAAAGCAGCGGGCCCAGATGGACTCCCGAATGAAGTCTATAAAATTTTAACATGTGAAATAACGCCTTATCTGGCAAATCTTTACAATGATATCTATCTTGACGGCAAATCGGTCTCACCCTCCTTCTCTGCCTCTTTTACAACTTTGATCTTAAAGGGGGGGAAGGATCCTTCGCAAAAAGAGTCTTATAGGCCAATTGCCTTGCTGAATTCTGATTACAAAATTATGTCTTCCATCTTAGCAAATAGGCTACAGACCATTTTACCCAAAATAATCCACACAGACCAAGCTGGCTTTCTTAATAAGCGAAATTCAGCTGCAAAAATCAGAGAACTTCTTGTTACTCTGGATTATATCCGGAGTACTCCCCCTGCGGCGGTGGGGAGAGAGGACACCCCAGATTTAGCCATTTTATCTATTGACGCAGAAAAAGCGTTTGACTCAGTAATATTCAATCATATACTGACATCCTTAACAAAGTTTGGGATTAAAGGAAATCTTCCCAGATTTCTTGACAACTTGCATAATTATTCCCAAACAAGACTGATAATAAATGATACTATCTCGCCCCCGATTGCAATTAAAAGGGGGACTCGCCAGGGGTGTCCTCTCTCTCCACTCCTGTTTGATCTAGCAATTGAGCCTCTTGCAATCATGCTTCGAGAAACACTTAACGGCATAAAAATTCGGAATTATGAGATAAAGATCGGGCTATATGCCGATGATCTTTTAATTTACCTCTCCAATACAAGGGTCAATATACCACGACTCCTTCAAATCACCGATCACTTTAGTTCTTTCTCGGGTTATAAAGTGAATAAATCAAAATCCGAGATCTGCTGGCTAAGGAGAAACAACAACTCCTTCACTAACTTTTTATTTAAAGAGGTCTCTGAATCTTTTAAATACCTTGGGATCCACATACCGATTAATTTTAGAGACCTATACAAATTGAATATCTCCCCTATATTAATCAATATCAAAGAGAAGCTAAGGGACTGGCAGCATCTACCATTATCTATTTCTGGAAGATCAGAACTATTTAAAATGATCCTTCTCCCTAAGCTTCTCTACATCCTGCAGAATGTCCCATTAATTTTGTTAGAAAAAGATATCCGCTCAATTAACTCTGCACTTATACAATTTATATGGCAAGGGAAAAGATCCAAGATATCCCTTACTAAGCTTACTGCACCAAGGGAATATGGAGGTATAGCAGTACCAAATATGAGACTTTACAACCTTAGCTTTCTCGCACGTATAATTATGGATTGGATATTCTCTAAAAATTATGTTCTTAATAATGAACTTGAACGTAGTGTGTGTGATCCATATCTCCCACTGGCCTTGATCCACTGCCTGCCAAAGAAGCTCCCAGAAAAAATCAAAAGATTAAAAACTATATATAATCCTATAAAAGCATGGTGGAACATAACTAAACTCCTGGGAATAAATAGTAATATCTCAAGTTATCTTCCTTTGATAGGAAATCCACAATTTCCAGCGGGCATAAATTCAGCGATTTTTAACCGATGGCAGGATAATGGCCTGGTAAAAATCTCTTTTCTGATAGACAGCGAAAGAAAATGTATTAAGACTTTTGAAGAATTGAAGAATGAATTTAACCTCATTAATAAAGATTTTTTTGCATACCTGCAAATAAGACACTTCACAGCTGAACTAGTTAAAGAGGCCAACTGGCATTGGACGCTAGGAAAGCTGGAAAACTGGCTAAATCTTGGCAAAATTGGTCTTATGTCTATATCGCCGTGTTACCATCTACTCAGTGCCAACAAAGCCACCCCTGGTCTGGAAGGGCTGGCAACGGCATGGTCCTCCTTAATACCCCAAAGTAATATTCTAGCCAAAACTATCCAGATGTCGATTAACAAAGTAGCATCCACCACCATCTCAGCTACATGGCGAGAGGCACATCTCAGGCTTCTTCACAGGGCTTATTTCACCCCGGAGAGAGGCCTTAGAGTGCATAACCAACAATTTAATAAATGCCCCAAATGCTATTTTCCAGCTGCAGATCTGACACATATGTTTTGGCATTGCCCTAAGATTAGAAGATTCTGGATTAAACTGGAATACTGGATTAAAAATGTTCTGAAAATTGAGACAATCCCCTTTTCACTATATCAAATCATTCTCTGTCTAAATGAGAATAAAATCGTGTGTAGTAACGAAAAATTAGTAAACCTCTCTATCATGGCTACTAGATACCTGATCTGTAAAAAATGGAAACTGAGGTCTCTACCCACTCTTACTGAAGTTAAGAATTATTTAAAGAAACAATGTGTGCTAGAACAGAGAGACACAAATATTGATAAAGAACTTGATATAAGAAAATTCTTTAACAAATGGGCACCCTTTATAAAAACATTCCAAGAGAGGGAAATTGATTGTCTGATATTTCCATTTAAAAATTCAGAAATAGTTCTTCTTGGTATCTGGTAAACGCGGAGATTAGAATTGGATGCTCTTCCAACCTCCCACCCCCCCTCCCCATAGATTAATTATTAATGGGGGTTCCTTTTTTTTTTTTTTTTGTTTTTTTTTGTTTTTTGTTTTTTTTTTGTTTTTTGTGTATTACACATGATGTTTTGTATGAATGTGTGTGGTATGATATATAGTTTTGGTCCATCCTTTCATTGGCTACTGCCTTACCATTAGTTCAGTGTTCTAGATCATAAAATAACTCAACATTTAGATCTAGGTAAGGAACCCATCACGACATTAAGTAAAATAAGGAACATTTTAGAGTATACATAAAAATAACCCTATTACGAGAATTCAAGTTCTTAGTTACTACAAATAGACTTGCTTTGCCGCAGCTATAGAGGTGGATAGGGATCACTAACTCCTACAGCTACACACCTATCTTTTTTTTATTACTTCTTCTCCCTTCCCCCCCCCCCCTCCATTTAACTTTTCTTTTTCTTTTGTTTTGTTTTGGTTTTTTTGTTTTTCTATGTTACGAAAGTTATAACGATCAAGAAATTGTTATTATAAGAAGGTAAAATCAGGAAAACCCCCCGCAGAGTATACAATTTAATTTAGAGAAATTTTGATCAGTATTAATAAATATTGGTGGTTCCAGTATTTTATTTTATTTTTTTTTATTTTTTTCCTCTCTATTGATTGTCTTGGGCCCTGCGTGGCGCCAAATATGTGTTATTTGTAATCTTTGTTTACACTGCTGGTTATAAAATAAAAAGTTAAAAAAAAAAAATTGCATGCTCTATCAGAACCATGAAAAAAAAAAACATAATTTATGCTTACCTGATAAATTTATTTCTCTTGTAGTGTAGTCAGTCCACGGGTCATCCATTACTTATGGGATTATATCTCCTTCCCAACAGGAAGTTGCAAGAGGATCACCCAAGCAGAACTGCTATATAGCTCCTCCCCTCACATGTCATATCCAGTCATTCGACCGAAACAAGACGAGAAAGGAGAAACCATAGGGTGCAGTGGTGACTGGAGTTTAATTAAAATTTAAACCTGCCTTAAAGACAGGGCGGGCCGTGGACTGACTACACTACAAGATAAATAAAATTTATCAGGTAAGCATAAATTATGTTTTCTCTTGTTAAGTGTAGTCAGTCCACGGGTCATCCATTACTTATGGGATACCAATACCAAAGCAAAAAGTACATGGATGATGGGAGGGACAAGGCAGGAACTTTAAACAGAAGGAACCACTGCCTGAAGAACCTTTCTCCCAAAAATAGCCTCCGAAGAAGCAAAAGTGTCAAATTTGTAAAATTTCGAAAAAGTGTGAAGTGAAGACCAAGTTGCAGCCTTGCAAATCTGTTCAACAGAACTTTCCAAGATAACAGCTTGATATCAATGGAATGAAGGGGTTCAAATGGAACACCTTGCAAAACGTTAAGAACTAAGTTTAAGCTCCACGGCGGAGCAACAGTCTTAAACACAGGCTTAATCCTAGCCAAAGCCTGACAAAAAGCCTGAACATCTGGAACTTCTGCCAGACGTTTGTGTAGAAGAATAGACAGAGCCGAAATCTGTCCCTTTAACGAACTAGCAGATAAGCCCTTTTCTAAACCCTCTTGTAGAAAAGACAATATCCTAGGAATCCTAACCTTACTCCATTAGTAACTCTTGGATTCGCACCAATATAAATATTTACGCCATATCTTATGGTAGATTTTTCTGGTTTCTGAGCCTGTATTAAAGTATCAATAACCGACTCCGAGAAGCCACGCTTTGATAGAATCAAGCGTTCAATCTCCATGCAGTCAGTCTCAGAGAAATTAGATTTGGATGGTTGAAAGGACCCTGAATTAGAAGGTCCTGCCTCAGAGGCAGAGACCATGGTGGACAGTACGACATGTCCACTAGGTCTGCATACCAGGTCCTGCGTGGCCACGCAGGCGCTACCAAAATCACCGATGCTCTCTCCTGTTTGATCTTGGCAATCAGTCGAGGCAGCATCGGGAATGGTGGAAACACATAAGCCATGTTGAAGACCCAAGGGGCTGTCAGAGCATCTATCAGTGCCGCTCCCGGGTCCCTGGATCTGGATCCGTAACAAGGAAGCTTGGCGTTCTGGCGAGACGCCATGAGATCCAGATCTGGTTTGCCCCAACGATGAATCAGTTGAGCGAAGACCTCCGGATGAAGTTCCCACTCCCCCGGATGAAAAGTCTGGCGACTTAGAAAATCCGCCTCCCAGTTCTCCACGCCTGGGATGTAGATCGCTGACAGGTGGCAAGAGTGAGACTCTGCCCAGCGAATTATCTTTGAGACTTCCAACATCGCTAGGGAACTCCTGGTTCCCCCTTGATGGTTGATGTAAGCCACAGTCGTGATGTTGTCCGACTGAAATCTGATGAACCTCAGAGTTGCTAACTGAGGCCAAGCTAGAAGAGCATTGAATATTGCTCTTAACTCCAGAATATTTATTGGGAGGAGTTTCTCCTCCTGAGTCCATGATCCCTGAGCCTTCAGGGAATTCCAGACTGCGCCCCAACCTAGAAGGCTGGCGTCTGTTGTTACAATCGTCCAATCTGGCCTGCGAAAGGTCATCCCCTTGGACAGATGGGGCCGAGAAAGCCACCATAGAAGAGAATCTCTGGTCTCTTGATCCAGATTTAGTAGAGGGGACAAATCTGAGTAATCCCCATTCCACTGACTGAGCATGCACAATTGCAGTGGTCTGAGATGCAGGCGCACAAATGGTACTATGTCCATTGCCGCAACCATTAAGCCGATTACTTCCATGCACTGAGCTACTGACGGGTGTGGAATGGAATGAAGGGCACGGCAAGTATTTTGAAGCTTTAATAACCTGGACTCCGTCTGGTAAATTTTCATCTCTATAGAATCTATAAGAGTCCCTAGGAAGGGAACCCTTGTGAGTGGTAATAGAGAACTCTTTTCCACGTTCACCTTCCACCCATGCGACCTTAGAAACGCCAGAACTATCTCTGTGTGAGACTTGGCAATTTGAAAACTTGACGCTTGTATCAGAATGTCGTCTAGGTACGGAGCCACCGCTATGCCTCGCGGTCTTAGTACCGCCAGAAGAGAGCCCAGAACCTTTGTAAAGATTCTCGGGGCCGTAGCTAACCCGAAGGGAAGAGCTACAAACTGGTAATGCCTGTCTAGAAAGGCAAATCTTAGGTACCGATAATGATCTTTGTGAATCGGTATGTGAAGGTAGGCATCCTTTAAGTCCACTGTGGTCATGTATTGACCCTCTTGGATCATGGGTAGGATGGTTCGAATAGTTTCCATTTTGAATGATGGAATTTGTTTAAGATCTTTAGGTCCAAGATTGGTCTGAAGGTTCCCTCTTTCTTGGGGACCACAAACAGATTTGAGCAAAATCCTTGCCCTTGTTCCGTCCGCGGAACTGGGTGGATCACCCCCATTAATAAGAGGTCTTGTACACAGCGTAGAAACGCCTCTTTCTTTATTTATTTTGCTGATAACCTTGAAAGATGAAATCTCCCTTGTGGAGGAGAAGCTTTGAAGTCCAGAAGGTATCCCTGAGATATGATCTCCAATGCCCAGGGATCCTGGACATCTCTTGCCCAAGCCTGGGTGAAGAGAGATAGTCTGCCCCCCACTAGATCCGTTTCTGGATAGGGGGCCCTCTCTTCATGCTGTCTTAGGGGCAGAAGCAGGTTTTCTGGCCTGCTTGCCTTTGTTCCAGGACTGGTTAGCTTTCCAGCCCTGTCTGTAACAAGCAACAGTTCCTTCCTGTTTTGGAGCGGAGGAAGTTGATGCTGCTCCTGCCTTGAAGTTACGAAAGGCACGAAAATTAGACTGTTTGGCCTTTGATTTGGCCTTGTCCTGAGGAAGAGTATGACCCTTACCCCCAGTAATGTCAGCAATAATTTCTTTCAAGCCGGGCCCGAACAAGGTCTGCCCTTTGAAAGGAATATTAAGCAATTTAGATTTAGAAGTCACGTCAGCTGACCATGATTTAAGCCATAGCGCTCTGCGCGCTTGGATGGCGAAACCAGAGTTCTTAGCCGTTAATTTGGTTAAATGTACAACAGCATAAGAAACAAATGCGTTAGCTAGCTTAAGTGCTTTAAGCTTGTTCATAATCTCATCCAATGGAGCTGTGCGAATGGCCTCTTCCAGAGACTCAAACCAGAATGCCGCAGCAGCAGTGACAGGCGCAATGCATGCAAGGGGCTGTAATATAAAACCTTGTTGAACAAAAATTTTCTTAAGGTAACCTTCTAATTTTTTATCCATTGGATCTGAAAAAGCACAACTATCCTCCACCGGGATAGTGGTACGCTTAGCCAAAGTAGAAACTGCTCCCTCCACCTTAGGGACCGTCTGCCATAAGTCCCATGTGGTGGCGTCTATTGGAAACATTTTCCTAAATATAGGAGGGGGGGAAAAGGGCACACCGGGCCTATCCCACTCCTTGCTAATAATCTCTGTAAGCCTCTTAGGTATAGGAAAAACGTCAGTACACACCGGTACCGCATAGTATCTATCCAGCCTACATAATTTCTCTGGAATTGCAACCGTGTTACAATCATTCAGAGCTGCTAATACCTCCCCTAGCAGTACACGGAGGTTTTCAAGCTTAAATTTAAAATTAGAAATCTCTGAATCCAGTCTCCCTGGATCAGATCCGTCACCCACAGAATGAAGCTCTCCGTCCTCATGTTCTGCAAATTGTGACGCAGTATCAGACATGGCCCTCCCATCATTAGCGCGCTCTGTCCTTAACCCCGAGCAATCGCGCTTGCCTCTTAATTCTGGCAATTTAGATAATACCTCGGTCATAACAGTAGCCATGTCTTGCAAAGTGATTTGTATGGGCCTCTCTGATGTACTTGGCGCCACAATATCACGCACCTCCTGAGCGGGAGGCGAAGGTACTGACACGTGAGGAGAGTTAGTCGGCATAACTTCCCCCTCGTTGTCTGGTGATAATTTCTTTACATGTAAAGATTGACTTTTATTTAAAGTGACATCAATGCATTTAGTACACAAATTTCTATGGGGCTCCACATTGGCCTTCAAACATAGTGAACAAGCAGATTCATCTGTGTCAGACATGTTTAAACAGACTAGCAATGAGACTAGCAAGCTTGGAAAATACTTTCAAATAAATTTACAAGCAATATAAAAAACGCTACTGCGCCTTTAAGAAGCACAAAAAGCTGTCACAGTTGAAATAACAATGAACCAAATCAGTTATAGCAACCAAAATTTCACAGTAAATGTATTAAATTAGCAAAGGATTGCACCCACCAGCAAATGGATGATTAACCCCTTAATACCCAAAAACGGATATCAATTTAACAAATAACGTTTTTATCACAGTCAAACACACTGTCACAGGTCTGCTGTGACTGATTACCTCCCTCAAAATGAATTTTGAAGACCCCTGAGCTCTCTAGGGACGTCCTGGATCATGGAGGATGAAGTAGGAAGACTGTGACTGAATTTTTACTGCGCAAAAAAGCGCTAAAATAGGCCCCTCCCACTCATATTACAACAGTGGGAAATCTCAGTTAACTGTTTCTATGCAGAAATAAACGTTAGCCATGTGGAAAAATCATGCCCCAATAAGTTTTATCACCAAGTACCTCACAAAAAACGATTAACATGCCAGTAAACGTTTTGAACATTAAAAGATTATGAAGTGTTATTAATAAGCCTGCTACCAGTCGCTTTTACTGCAGTTAAGGCTCAAACATTACTTCAGCATTAACAGTATTTTCTTAGACAAATTCCATTCCCTAGAAAAATACTTCAGTGCACGTACACTCATCAGCCTAATACCAGTCACTACCACTGGTAACAGCAGTATTTTCTAGTCAATTTCATTCCTCAGAAAAATAATTTACTGCACATACCTCATTTGCAGGGGGGCCCCGCATGCTATTCCCCTTTCTGAAGTTACCTCACTCCTCAGAATGTGCGAGAAACAGCCAGTGGATCTTAGTTATTTCTGCTAAGATCATAGAAAACGCAGGCAGATTCTTCTTCTAATACTGTCTGAGAACAAACAGCACACTCCGGTGCCATTTAAAATAACAAACTTTTGATTAAAGACATAAACTAAGTTTAAAAAACACCACAGACCTCTCACAATGACCTATCTATGTTGAGTTGCAAGAGAATGACTGGATATGACATGTGAGGGGAGGAGCTATATAGCAGTTCTGCTTGGGTGATCCTCTTGCAACTTCCTGTTGGGAAGGAGATATAATCCCATAAGTAATGGATGACCCGTGGACTGACTACACTTAACAAAAGAAATTGGGTTTAATGTCCCTTTAAAAGATATATGTTGCAATACATGTATCGTTGGATAACACACGTGGGTTAAAAAGTCTGGAATTACACCAATAAAATGTCAGCTCCTTGTGCAGATATTTTGAGATATCTGGTTTAGAGAACTCATTTCATGCTCTTCACATAAACAGTGTGTAGCAAGGGTTAAGTGTCGTGCAAAACAACCATAAATAAATACATCTACTATGAACAGAAACTAAGGTCTAGATAACAAGTGGAGCGCCAATTTATTGCGCACCCGCAAATGAGCAAATGAGCAAATTCGCCAGTTTGTGGGCGCGTGATAAATAACCAGCCAATACAATTAGCACTTATAAAATTAAACAGATATCACATTTTTGGTTAATTTTAAAAAATAAGCCACAAATGAACCCAAAATACAGTGTAGTGTATTTTGTTAAATAAAATAAACATTGTACCATTTTTATTTTTTAATAAAATTACTGCACTAGGCAGTATATTGGGGGTAAAGTTGGCTGGAGTGGGGGTGTTAGAAAAAAAAACGGCACTGAAAAGTGCCTTTACTTTGCTGTTCCTGTATATATATATATATGTGTGTGTGTGTTATTATGTGGATATACACATATTAATACATAAATATATATGTATAGAAGCATATACATATATATTTATATTTGCTGCCTCCGCTGCGTTACTTACCCCCATCGAACCGCTTTGGTTCTAATGCCGTCTCTGAAGACATCAGCACAAGGCTTCCATTGGAGTCTATTGAAACGTGCTATTGTGAGTGCAATACTTCTGCTTAACTTGTAATACCAGTGCACATTAGCGTGCGCTGGTATTACTGAGTGGATCGCCAATATTGCTTGCGCGCAAGCGATAGCAAGCAATCCACTTGTAATCTAGCCTTAAATGTGTAAGCCTTATATGTCTTCTCATTTGCCTGTTCCCACCCACATTTTTTTTATTACAGTGAAAAAATTTATAGTTACTCCTCCACCTTTTGTTTCCCACTACCACTCCTATTTTTTTAGCTCTGTAGGAAGCAGGGCCCTGTAAACCTTCCGCCCTGGTCTTGTCCTCTTTTATGTAGCTTCTTTACTGTGCTGTAGAATTATTATTATTACTGTTATTATTATTATTTTTATTGTTATTCTTCTTCTTATTTTTTTTTTTATTATTAATAATAATAATGTGGTTCCTGTTTTTTCCTGTCTTTTAATCTGGCTTCTGTCTGTTTTTCTTGTTCTTTTGCTTATTATGACAGAGGATATTGAAAGAGGTGTGAGATTCAGTGTGCTAAAGGGTTAATATATTAGGCTGCTGGCTGAGCATTAGACGAACACAATCTAATTTTGTCTTTCCATCAATGTGTGTCTGTGCAGCAAGAAGTATATAAAATATTAGTAGAGCTGTACTTCAATATCTACATTGCTAAGAAATCATTTCTAGGCAAACATCTTTGCAAAAGGCACATTTTTTTCCATTACATTGCTAATACATATTTCTTTCAACATTCATTTGAATGTGTCTAATTTTGTCATTCAAGCATCTGATGCCACAGTCTATACAAACAAAAGCTAATTTAGCCCAAGATGTTTTAAGTCATAACAATGACTGATAGACGAGGTATTTCAGAATATTTAAATACCTTTTTTTTTTTATAATGCGCTGATATATAGACAGCTCAGCTTCCTCTTGCTCTCATTATGATTTAGTCTTTGAAAAGAAAAAAAAAATAGCTTTTTTTTCTATTCTGCATTATTAATTGGTTAGTTAATTAGGAATTCTTGCAGCTTCTGATATTGGGTAAAATTGTACTGCGGTTAAAAAAAAAAAAAAAAGCTGCGAATCTTCCACTTTTGCCTTTTTGTATCATATGAAGGTCAGAAAAAGATGTGATTGTTTGGCACAGCAGTAGTGAATTATACCGCCCAGACAGGCTTTTAACCTATGTACCTTAACTCTGAGTGAGACACGCAGGGATGTTCTCTCTTTAAACAGTCCTCTATTGAAGAGGATTCAATCACCATAATGAATCTGAGGCCAGGCAACAATCTTCTCCAGTGAAAGAATTTCTAAAAGATTATAGAATTTGTAAAACGAACAGCTCAGAGACTAAATGCCTGTGTGGGTGAATCAATTATTCCAGGGCTCGCAGTAGTCATAATATTTAGTACATATCACAGAGTGTTTCAGGTACAATAAGATATGATCTTTTTTTTCTTTTTTAACTCGCTTTCTTTATGCAAGAGACATAACTGACTCTGAGCAGGTGGCTAAGACAATCTGTGATATCTAGTTAGTGTGAGTATTATGCCAATAAATGGAAAATCTATGTGTAAGCCAAAAGCATTTACTTGTAGGTCTAGGGGAAAGGAGAAGTTACATACACAAAGCTGGTGATTATGATAGTTCATTTTATGATTTATAACATGATTAACTAATTTAGAGTAAAAGTTCTTCTGCTTGTACTCAATCCATAAAAGACATTTAAATATGTATTTTTCTACGGCTGCTTTGTTTACAACACAGCAGCACCATATTATTATTTTATCATTTTCATACATTTTCTTTAAAATAAGGAGAATCCTATTAAATATTTGAGGAAATTGTACGCTTTTTGAGCAAGCCCTCCTTTTCTTGTATTAATTTGTTTTGTTTAGTCTGTTTTATGCAGCTATATTCTGTACCATTAAAGGGACACTGAACCCAATTCAGATTTCGTGATTCAGATAGCGCATGCGATTTTATGCAACTTTCTAATTTACTCCTATTATCAAATTTTCTTTTTTATCTTGGTATCTTTATTTGAAAAGCAAGAATGTAAGTTTAGATGCCGGGCCATTTTTGGTGAACAACCTGGGTTGTTGTTGCTGATTGGTGGATAAATTCACCCACCAATAAACAAGTGCTGTCCAGTTACTGAACAAAAAAAACAATAAACTTAGATGCCTTCTTTTTAAAATAAAGATAGCAAGACAAAAATTGATAAAAGGAGTAAATTAGAAAGTTGCTTAAAATTGCATGCTCTATCTGAATCACGAAATAATTTTTTTGGGGTTCAGTGTCCCTTTAATTAGTGTCAGTTGCTGAATTTGGCCTGGCTTTACAAATTATTATTATTATTATTATTATTATTATTATTAATAATAAAAATAATAATAATAATAAAAAAATATTGATAAAAATCATTATAATTATTTTACTTTTTGCTAACTGATATGGCTCGTGGTGACTTTTACAGTTTTTTTTTTTTTTTTTATTAGTTGTTATAATGATTCTTTTTATTTAGTTTAGAATCTCTGCAGAGTTCCCACCATTTCACTGTTTGGAAAAAGACTGCCAGAGAGGGTAGCTATGAGTTGTGAATTACAGTCTTCTTAGGCAGCTAAGGTTTCAAAAGAAGAGAGAAAAAAACATGCTGCAGGTGATCTGCATATCCACCACCCTGATACTGTTAATTTAACCAAAGAGTCAAAACTGTGTCAGTAAATTTTAAACTGCAGCAATTACACATATTACATAAATGACTCACAAAGACCACCTGTAAGCTCTATTTGACAATAGATACAATATTTAAAAAAAATGGTACAGGTACGCAGGTACCATTTTAACATAGCCTATCACACCATTTACCAACCTATTACACTGGTACATTTATAACTCAGAAACCAGCCTATCACTATATGTTCTGGAACCCACCTCTGCTATCCCACAATGCATTAAAGGGACATTAAACACTAAGGGCTAGATTACAAGTGGAGAGCTAAATTATCTTGCTCCCGCAAACAGGCAAATTTGCCCGTTTGTGGGAGCGCAATACTTAAGCAGCCATTACTAGTGGCTTGTTATTGCTACTGCGAGCTCTAGGTAGCAATTAGTGCTCAGAAAATTAACCAGAGATTCGATCTCTGGTTAATTTTTTAAAAGTGCCCTATATGCCCTCAAAATAGAGGACATTTTAGTTTTTCATCTAGGCAGTCTTGGGGCTTTAAAGTTGGCGGGAGTAGGGTGTTAGAAAAAAACGGCACTGAAAAGTGTCTTTACATTGCAGTCTTTGGGAACTGTGTGTTCCTATATACTACAATGAAAATATATATGTATATGACTATATACATATATATTTATGTGTTAATATGAGTATATATACACATGTTAACACATAAATATATATGTATATATCTATATCTATATATATATATATATATATATCCATAATTGCTGCTGTCACTGCGCTATTTACCCCATTCGTTGCACACAGTTCTGATGCCGTCTGTGACGGCTTTAGAACAAGGCTCCCATAGGAGCCCATGGAAGCGCACTCTCGTGAGCACAATGCTTCCTAGCAATGCGAACACGAGCTTGCATTCGCATTGCGATTTAAGTGGATATACTAGCGCACAATATTGTTTGCTGGTATTACAAAGTGGAGCGCTAATATCACTTGCACACAAGTTATATTTAGCACTCCACCTGTAATCTAGCCCTAAATACATTTTATGCACCTCCCTCTACTTATGGGTGCCATCATTTTAGAACCTAGGTTTCATTGTCGGTATATATGAGAGCTGCTACACATGTGCAAATACAAGTCAACACTGGAATGCAGTGAAAGCCAGATTTAAACATGACTGCTAGAGGTAAGATATAATATAAGAACCCTATAGCCTTGGATCTTTTACACAAGAACACCCTACTAGAAAAACCCCTACATCCATAACAGTCAATTATCATGCCAGCCCTAAAGGCATCACCAGTGTTTTACATCTACAACCGGCAAGGGTCTTCTTGCACTGGCTGCCTTAGCTATGATGTTTCTGTGCCACCTCACAGGCAGAACAGTAGAGACAGGACCTGCAAGAGGAAATGACTAATTAACGTTAAAAAGGCATGGTTATCAACAGTTACTGTAGCTCATGCGTCCCAAAATCCATGGAGCAGTTCACACAGGTGGTAGATTTATCAAATGACGGGCAGACATGATCTGCTGTAGCGGATCAGGTCTGCCCAACATTGATAAAGGCCGACAGCATACGCTGTCGGCATTTATCATTGCACAAGCATTTCTAGTGAAATGCTTGTGCAATACTGCCCCCTGCACAATCAGCCACTAGCCAATGGGTGTCAATCATCCTGATCGTATCCGATCAGGATGATTGTAGTCCGCCACCTCAGAGGTGGCGAATGAGTTAAGGAGCGGCGGTTTTACGTCCACTGCTTCTTAAGTTTCAGGCGGACCTAAAACTTTGGGGGTAGATTGCAACATCCGCTGCTTGATAAATCTTTCCCCTAGTCTGTTCTCATGCAGACAACCCCCTTCAAGTAAAGAAAGAAAGTTTAGATGTTGGAGTAGATAAGATAAATCTATCAATCAATCTAATTTAAATCTCAATTTGTGCTTGACAGTGAATCAGTTTCCAAATAGGCTGCTTATTGACTACTGATTCTAATCCTTATTAGTCAAGCTGGGCAACTGAGAGGTCTTAGCACTAGAGGGAGACACCTGTATGTGCTCAACATTTGTGAGTTACATTGTTTATTTTTTTCTTGGTATTACACTGTGTAGTGCATTTCTGTTTTTATAGAAAGGTGTTGTAGTAGTCAAGATTTGATATGATGAGTTAAAGGCCCAAAAGTTTTATTATCTCTGGAATGAGGAATGAACAGATTTTAGCAATGTTCTGCTAATGTGAGTGTAAGGACTTTGCAAGAGACCGGATGTGGGAGTTAAGGAGACAAAAGGACATGAAATTGGCATGGATTGTAGATAGAAAACTGAACAGGGAATTAGTAAATCTTTAATCTTGGATAGATTGATTTTAAGTTGATAAGATGTCATACAGGAAGAGTTGCTAGTGAGACAGTCTGACACAGTTTAGTTAGAAGATAAGGTGAAATAAGTTATATTGATTTGGATGCCATCAGCATAGAAATGATATTGGAACACAAGTTAATTTATATAAATGATATATCTAAAATATGCCAGAGAGACAAAATAATACTAATTAGTAAAATGGTTATATGATCTTTATTAATTAAATTATTATTTTTTACAATATAATAATAGCTGCACATGCTTTTCAATGAATATTTACATTTTACAGTCTTAGGCATAGCAAAATTCTTTAACCATAGTCTTATGAAACATAATGCAGCCCTCCAATGTATATTTTTATATTTTTATTTTACATCTCGATGTCACTTCTCATTCACCTTAGCCGTTTGCAAAAAACAGGATGCTGCCTCATTTTTTTATGATTGTTGACCCATTAAATATTTTCTCAAGTCTATTTTTTAGGTTTTTGGTACTTATTTGCCTAAATAATTGATAATTTTCAGATTAATTATAGTAACAAAATATTTTTATTTTGTTAAATATAATTTGCCACATTTGTTAACCTGTCTTTCGAGTAAAGAAAAATGTAAAATAAACTGCCCGATAAGTAAAGTTTGTGTCAATGTTTGTTGGAGGAAGGATAATGGTGGGGGCTGTTTTTGAAAGTTTGGGCCAGGCCCCTTAGTTCTAGTGAAGGATCATCTTAGAGAGAGATATGAAACAATTTGTTTCATTAATGTAATAAAAAGCACTAAGCAGTGGTTTATACTTAATAGAAATTAGTGCAATGTGTATTATTCATCATTTTAAATTAATGTTACCTTTCATCTCTACAGGAAGGTTTATCTAGCTGATGTCATAAAACTTCTAGAGTAACATGAGCTGATTTATTATTAACCCCTTAAGGGCCAGCAACGTTAGACGTACCCTTTAGGAGCCCTATTGAACCCTTCTTTTCCTCATTTAAAACTTTTCTTTTTAATTATTTTGATATGGTCAATAGTTATTTTTTTCTTCCAATTTTTTTGAGGTACTACTAGCACTGTTTTTGCAATCCAGCTGGTTCTATTGCACGAGGAAAGTGATGAGCACAGCAATGTTTTTTTTTTACTTATCCTCATTAAATAAAATTTGGTTCAGATGATCAGCTAATCAGTACCTCATTAAGTAGAATGAGGTGTGCCTGTGTTGGAATTAGAATGGTTGCCATACATGTAGAGATGCTGATTTAAGATTTTTTTCCAGAGCAAAAGAGGCTTGCTCCACTGAGCACTAACTAACAAGTAGAACTGTCTGCACTAAGTAGCTTTTCATAAATATAATAATGCACAGAACTTTCAAACTTTGTTTGTCCTTTAGAGATAATTCCTCTCAGTCTCTCAGGAGAGTGTTTGCAGTTTCCCTTTACTGCTTGCAAAATCTACCTCTCAACCCCTGACTAGGGATTTTATTAGTACCTGCTGTCAATTACCACATGCAGGTGAGTAGCTATCTGAGTCAGACAGAATTCCTGGACTGGACTTTTTGAGATGATGTGCTACCTGCAATCTGCCGGGTGGAGCACTGGCCCGCCCTACTCTGCAAATGCTCCACGCCAGGGACCCAGAAATAAATCACATATTTTCTCTATGTGGTAAACAAACATAACAATTCTCTCTGGGGTTGTCAGACCATACCCCGCACTGCAGCACTTTTGAGGGAATATAGACACCATCCATTACTATGCCTTGGGGTCTGTCACAATATATATATACCAAAACAAAACGATTGCACTCACAGGACTTTCACAAAACATCAAGAACATTTATTGGAACATTTTTGAGGATATATTCCCCTTCATCAGCATAACAAAACGTGTGAAAAACACACTGTCATGAGATGCAGGACACAGCATAGAAGGTACAATGCTATTTTATTGCAGAGCATGGAAGTATACACCTGTTACAATACATCTCCCTTAGTAACTGCGACATAGACAATAACGGACCTAAACCACGCCCACATCTTTCTTTAGCAACTCTGTGATAGGGTGTAGTATTGTGGATAAATCTGGAAGGAACTTGCCCACATAATTTACAAGGCACAATATTTTTCTCAGCTCATGTACATCAGAAGGACTTTTCATCTGTTCAATAGCACAGATTTTATCGGGGTCCGGATTGATGCCATTCCCATTGATGATATGCCCAAAGTAACATAACTCAGCTTTCCTAAAATGGCTTTTCTCCTTATTTAATTTCAGCCTGGACTCTCTAATGGTCTGTAGCACACAGCTCAATCGCTGATCATGTTCTTCCAATGTAGATCCATACACCAAGATGTCATCCATGACGACTGCCGTGCCCTTGTGGTCTCTTAGGAGAAAATTAATTTCTCTTTGAAAGATTTCAGGAGCAGAGGATATCCCGAAGTGGAGTCTGCAGAAGCAAAACCGACCTACCGGTGTAATGAAGGTAGTCAATTTGTGGCACTTTGGATCTAGAGGTATCTGCCAGAAGCCGCTGGAAGCATCCAGCGTAGAGAAGAACTTCACCCCCGCCAATTTCAGAGCTATGTCTTCAAGTGTCAGCAGCACAAATCTCTCTCTCATCACTGCCTCATTCAGCCTTTTCAAGTCTACGCAGATGCGTACCTTCCCGTTTTTCTTCGCAACAGGCACAATGGGGGCACACCAGTCAGTTGCTTCAACAACCTCTTCAATAACTCCCATATTCTTCATACGCAAAAGTTCCTTCTCCACCTGAGGCATAAGCGGGAACGGAATTCTACGTGGAGTGGTAATGCTGTATGGGACTGCGTCACTTTTAAGTGATATTCGGACTGGGTTGCAATTCAGCAGGCCCAATTCACCAAACATATCTTCTGAAATCTCATTCACTCTGGTGACTAGGCCCAAACCACAGGCTGCTTTTCTGCTCAATAGGTTGTTAACACACTGACCTCTAATCACATGCACCCACCTGGTGAATTTCCTCTGCTTGTACACGCAGCTGGCAAGAAATTTCCCCGCACAATGAATGCAGCCACCAGGACTATGGACTTTTGTTGTAACTTTCTCCAGCTGAGGCTGTTGAGGCAGTTTTACAAATGCTGCAAGGGACATAATAGTGATGTCTGCTCCTGTGTCAATCTTAAAGGCAACTTTGGCTCGCATTACAGTAAAAGTAACCCTCCAATCTTCATCTGAACCAGGCCATTCAACAACAGACCCTACAAAGGACACTTCTTGACCCTCCTGGTCGATATCCACCTGCATCTCCTTAATATATTCAGTTTTACACACTACTTCAAAATGGCCAATTCGGTTACATGATTTGTACCCATGATATCCTGTCTTTTGATTGGACGCATGTCTTTATCAATACTACATATTTGACAGTATACATGTATTGCTGGATAAGTAACTATTTGTGTATGTTTTGATTTGCCTGTAGGGCTGTATTGTAATACACAAAGGTTAAGAGAATACATGTAATTAATACTGCTTATCACGTTTGAAAAGTTACGTTACACAGTGGATGTTCTAAGTACTATATGGGGTCGGACACAGACTAACTAGGAGTAACACATAGACACCTAGATACATTTTTTCTATTGTAGGTTTATTGCTTACCCGTTCTCTTGCATTATTTAGGGGCAGGAAGAATTCTTGACAGACGGTGGTAAACATGGTTACGCTATACACGGAAGTGGGTTCGCATAGTAATTTGCACTTTAAGTCATCACTTTGAGCTGGAGACATGATAGGTACGAGTTACACTAATAAGAGTGTTTAAGTAAGGTACCATTCACAAATTGGGTAATACACATATAGACATAATGTGTACAATGTTGTAATTAAATTGTAATACACATAGACTTGTGGTACACTACCAAAAGTGACGGATGTACACTTCCAGTAACACGAGACATTGGAACGCAGGCTCGCGTTTCAGCACATTAGTTTGGCGCCACTTAGATGAGAGGGAGGTATGTAGTTTGCTTAAATGTTATCACTATAAAGGTGTGTTTTTCACATGTTTTGTTATGCTGATGAAGGGGAATATATCCTTGAAAACGTTCCAATAAATTTGCTTTATGTGTTGTGAAAGTCCTGTGAGTGCAATTGTTTTGTTTTGGTATCCTATTACATCTTTGCACCCAGGCAGTTGGCACTTGAAGGGTTGGTCTGAAGATTGGAATAGTATATATATATATATCCATATATCTATAGCTATATATCCAATAAGTTGTAAGTACCCACCGCTTGTGACAACCACCTGGGTGCAGTATTGAAATACCATATATTGACAGAAATATGCACTAATAGGATTTTCAGTGAAAACCAGGTCAAAACTTATTGATGTTTCAGAGTCAGTATCAGTTCTGATGAAGGGGTTGATACTGACTCCGTAACGTCAATACATTTTGACATGGTTTTCACTGAAAATTCTGTGAGTGCATATTTCTGTCATATAATTTCCAGTGGTACACTAGTCCCAGACGACTTAGAAATTGCAGTGGACAACTTAGAAATTTGACTTTTTCCTATCTTTAGCATTGAGTAGACTAGTAACTTTTCCCTCTGGTCTGGTGGCTTTTAACCCCTCACTAGTAAACCATAGTGATATTTTTCCACCCCTGTATAAATATATTATACCTAAGTGAAGAACAATGCTATTTTAAGTATTTCTTAATGCCCCATTTCTTAATGTCTTCACTGTTAACAATGAGCTCTAGAAGTTTTAATCTGTGAAAATGTTGTTAGTAATTATAAAAAATAATTGTATTTTTTTTTTCAAACACAGGTTCTCAAAGAGACACAAAGGTGCAAAAGTAAAATCTTCCATTGTGCTAGAGCCACTGGTATATATAGTTTTCTTGCTGCCCTAAACACTGTAAATCTGCTCTCCCTGAACACTCTCCCCCAAACAATCTTAGCTCATATTTGCCTAATTTGTTTCTTACTAATGGAAGCTAGAGATTCATGAAGGGGTCAAGTAATCCCACTGATCTGTAATCAAATAAATAAAACATTTGGAGAGAGAAGTCATTGATCTACCCCTCAAAATGTCCTGCTCCCTATATTCCACTGCCTTAGGCCAGACCTTATTGGCATAGAACAAATGACACCTCTGGCTAGTGCATTTTATTATGGCTCTACTTCTTCTATGTATTTGTTTAAACCTTGCTGGAGCTAAACAAGGCAGATGATTGTCAGCTACTCTCATATGTCAATCCGTATTAGCTTCCCAGCTGTGTTCAGCTCCAGAACAGTAGTACATTGATACTCTGGAGTGGACTCTAAATATACATGTAATAACTTAGCAGGGGTTAAACACATAGTAAAATGCACACATGCATGCTGTATAGCATTAAAGCGTTTTACACTTTTATGTCACTTTAAAGAATTCAGACAGTTTAATCTAATGATAGAGCTGTTTAGCTTTATATTATTTGTATAGTGTATATAGCTTTGAACGTAAACTCACTACCATTGACATGTCTCTTTCTGAGACACTTCTTGGATGCACAAACTTGCCAGCATGGAAATAAATCATGTAAAATATTTTGGAAAAGTTTTTCAGCATTATACTGCAATGCACGTGTCTCTCATTCAGAACCCTTCATAGCCGTTTAAATAATTTCTCAAGCTAAAATTTGTCTTTCTAAAATTCTTGAGGGACCTCACAGTAATGATGAGACATTCCTAAATTATCTTGCCACCATGAAAAGCTTTACATCATAGGGCCCTTTGTGCGAAGTGAGCAGCGAGTTCAGAAGACAATACAAGGGTTCTAATGTCATGCCCTCTTGCCTAAAAATAAAATGAGGAAGACCCACTGTGCAGAAGATAACCAGTTAACTGGGTTGCATCTGTAAGTCTTTTTATTATATTTCACAAAACATAAAAACATACATTTTCCAATCATATACAAAATAAAGATAACTATTTTTATATTAAATTAAATCCGTCAAATTAAATATATATTTCACCAAAGGGAAGAACTAGAAATGGATTACCCATGTAGAATCATGATATTTGTGAAACTAAATGACATATCTGGGTGGCAATGACTGGGCAGTTTTAGATGAATATAATCTTACTGGATGTACATATTGCAAATAATCTTAAAGCTGAAGCAAATTTCAATAAATTATTTTTGATTGATAGATTTTTTTAAAAGGAATCATGCCTGTAATTCTTTCTGCCTTTTAATGTCCTTGAAATTCCTGTGTAAAATACTTTATGCATCAGACCTTTTGTTTTACAATATGAGATTTTTACAGAGCATATGAAACTTTATATAAATGCTAATACAAGTAATCAGTTTATCCTAATGATAGAATCTCTTGTATTTTAATTATGCAGATAATACTTTCAATAATGTCAGCAGTTAAAGCTTTGTCACTAACCCTTTATTTGCCACTCCACACCTTTTTTTTTGCCAGAAAAAAGGTGTAGTGACTTTTTAATTTAGAATTTTATAGATTAATTGGTGTTTCTGTTAATGACTGCGATAGCAGTTTTCTTATCCAGTCAGAGGATGACTAGCGGACACCTAAATGATGTTGAAGTGGTTGTTTTTTCAATATACTAATTGTCTTTGCTTCTTGAATTTTTCTGTTAATCTTCTATCCTGCCTATCTCTTAACATTTATCTCTCTCTATAGATTTGTCTGTCTTTTCCACTTACCATCAATTTTTGTTTCTTTGTCTTGTTTCTTCAGTCTCTTGTTTTCTGTTTTCTCTTCAAATAAAATATATCTACACAGATTGGCAAACTAGTATTAGGAAAATCAAGTTGTGAACAATCATTTTGAACAACAAACTGTTAATATATTTATTTAATTTGCTCCCAAGAATTAGATAAGATATGGTGAGTTTGTATTGATGGTGTATCATTTCTGATTAATCTAGGTCCCTGGTCGTCATTTTGTATTAAAGAAGGTATAAATAATAAGTAGACACACAAGTTAATAGATTATAGAGTCTTCAGTCCCAATTAATAATAGTAGCTAAATAGCATTAGCTCTGCATAAAATACAGCAGTGATTGCCCTCTTAATACCAATGTGTCTAGACTTATGCAATAGGGATTACCAGAAATGATAAATCCCTCCAAAAGATAACCAAAGTGACAGGAAGGGTAGATAGGAAGCTTCAGCTTATACATGGTGGTCCAGAATGGACTTTTCACAAGACCTTTCACCCTAGTCTAAGAAAAAACTGTCCACACCAGCTATCTGCATCTATCAATCCTTCTCCAGCATTAGTGAGGCCAAAAACCTATTTCCTTATAATGCAACAATAGACATAAATGGCTAGATTACAAATATAGAGCCAAAATATATTAACAATGTTGTATGTTAATATCCCTTGAACACAATCAATAGCTCTTCTATTAACCACGATAATGTGCTGGGGTTAAAACATTTAGTCATTAACCAGTCCAGTAACAATTCTGGGCTAGATCGATCCCATGCAAGGCACTAAAATAGAGTAGCTCCTTTAAAGTTATCAAATTCGATTTAGAGGCATCTCGCTTTTATCACTTGCTACATGGTAGTACAAACTAATGTCTGGTCATAGCGATCAGCTGGCACAGAGTTTTTTATTCAAGCTACTATATATTGTTACCTGTGCTACAAATGTGCCAATGTTATAGCCCCTAAAATATAAAGGTGTCCTCTACACCATAAATAGGCCTACCCTCTATCCCCTGGGACCACCCACAACAACTTCAACCTAACTGGGTTTCCCCAGTGTAAGTAACCCTAAGACCACCAGAGGTGACCCAGATTTAATACAATGCCCACTGAGAACCTTGCCACAATTTACATTTAACTGCTATGCCCACCATAGAATCCCCCACATAATTAACCATAATTATGCACCCTACCCCATCTCATTTAACCCTTAACCACAATAACTCCTAAAACCTCCACCACAATGAATCCTTAATCTATATGTCCCTCAATGCCCCTAATTTAATATAGTCTGAGACCCTCTACTGCACACTTACCGACTTTTTAAAAATTGACACACTATAAAAATTCCCCAAAACAGTCATACCTCTTCTTGATGAACTCCATCTATCAATCATTTGTTTAGGAGGGGATTGATTGCAACCCCCTTCTAATTCCTAAACTCTTTAATCATAGGAATAAAATTTAAAACTGTTAAACAAAAAGGTTAAAAAAAAGTCTACTTTTAAACATACTACAACCTATACTCATAGTCAAAACTAAAAAAAACTAAAAAAAATATCCATTTAAAGTCTTCTTTATTCAACTACAACAAAAGGATCTTCTTCAAATGATCCACCAACATAGGCAGGCTCCTCCTTGATGACCAACTTCTTTTTATGAGAAAAAGCTGGCCATGGAAAAATAGAAATATTGAATTTGACGGTAGATAAGAACAAAAAAGGCCCATCAAATCTATCCATATTACATGTTACAGATTTCTTAGGATTACCTTATGAGTGTCCTAGGCATTTTTGAATTATTTTATAGTCCTTGTGTTTACCACCTCTATTGGAAGTTTATTCCTTGAATCCACCACCCTTTCACATTTCTCTTGAATTTGCTTCCCTCTAACTTAAAGGGAAACTAAACCCACATTTTTTCTTTTGTGATTCAGATAGAGCAAGCAATTTTAAGCAACTTTCTAATTTACTTCTATTATGAATTTTTCTTCATTCTCTTGCTATCTTTATTTAAAAAGCAGGAATGTTAAGCTTAGTAACTGGCCCATTTCAGGTTTAGCACCATGGATAGCGCCTGCTTATTAGTTGCTACATTTAGCAAACCAATAAGCAGGCATAACCCAGGTTCTGAACCAAAAATGGGCCGGCTATTAAGCTTTACATTCCTGCTTTTTATATAAAGATAACAAGAGAATGAAGAAAAATATATAATAGGAGTAAATAAGAAAGTGGCTTGAAATTGCATGCTCTATCTGAATCTCAAAGGAAAAAAATGGGTTTAGTGTCCCTTTAAGATTGTGTCCCCTTGTGTTGGATATTTCTTTTTTTGCAGAAAATGCTTTCAGCCTCTACTTTATTAAGACCATTCCCATATTTGAAGTTAAAATATTTTAACTTTTCTATGTCACCTATTTTCCCTTTCTCCTCTAAACTATATTGTCCAGATTATGAGTGGAGTGCTAATTGCACTAGAAGTAAACTTTTTGCCTGCATCGAGCTGCGCTGGTATTTCATGTTGAAAGTAAAAAGTTATTGCTCTCGCGCTAACCCGACATTAAAATATGAATATTTCACATTCCAATGTTCTTAACATAGCAGAATATGTTCTATTTATTCATAAATACATATATGTATATATATATATATATATATATATATATATATATATACACCTGATGGTATTGTGGTACAATATACTGTATATCTATACCTATATATATATATATATATATATATATATATACGTTGATTGGAGTAGCCATGTTAGTCCAGAGATTTAGATATCAAAATAACAAGAGTATTGCATTGAGCAATGATACTTTTTTTATTGGACTAACTATACATTTATAAGATGACAAGCTTTCGGAAGAGTTCCTTCCTTTATCAAGTCTGAAGCAATACTAACCAATTCAATGGAATTTACAGATTGTATCTTAAAACACAGAATAGCTAAGAAGACAGTGCAGGGAGAGGAGGAGGTGTCGTAAAAATCATGAGGGGGGCTTAGGTAACAGACAGACAGTGTCCAGTGTAGGAGAACAGACAGGGGAAATATATAGCTTTACATAGAGTATATACTGACATAAAGTTATATATCAACATTGAATCAATATCTATAGAGATGTGAAATTGTATATACAGGGGGAATACAAAAGTTAAGAAAAGACAAAAGTGTGGACATAGGCTTACCTGTGTACCTATGTATAAAGAATGTAATTGACTAAATGAAAGTACATTACAAAAAATTTTGATAATGTGTTAAGAATCCAGAGTCCACATTTAGTCCAGAATTAAACAGGTTGAAGTGCATTATCATTTTCATTTCAAAGGTTTTTCTTTCCATGGTGTTATTGAAGTTGCCTCTGAGAATTTTGATTTTGAGGTTTTGGATGGAGTGGTCAGGTTGGGTGAAATGGTGACCAACAGGGGTGCAGTATTTTGTTTCACAGTGGTTTTTGATTGAGTGTCTGTGTAAGTTCATTCGAAGGTGCAGTTTTTGGCTTGTTTCTCCAATATAGCATCCCATTTCACATGCAGTGCAATGTATCATGTATACCACATTTGCAGATATACATGAATATGCCCCTTTAATGTTGTAAGATTTATTATTGTGATTTGCTGTGCTGCTTTCACAAACGTGTTGACACAGTTTGCAGCGAGCTTTATAGCAGCACTTGGTTCCATTCTGAGTGTTCTTTTTCTCAAGGGGTAGCTTCCTATGTACCAGTTTCTGCTTTAGGTTAGGTGCTTGTCTGTATGCCAGGATTGGGGGTTTTGGAAAGATTTTTTTGAGTGTGGGATCCTCTAAGAGTAGTGGCTGTAAGTCTTTTATGATTTTTCGTATCCCTTCCACAGCAGGGTTGTATTTGACTACTAGTGGTATACGTGATATGTTTTTCTTCTCCCTGTATTGTAGTAAGTGTTCACGTGGGGTATTGAGGGCAGAGTTAATTTTTTTATTTATAATCCTTGTTTTGTAACCCTTTTCTCTGAATGATTGGGACAATGTGATGAGGTGTTTGTCACGGTCCTTGGTATCTGAACAAATTCTGTGGTATCTTGTAGCCTGACTGTAGATTATGGATTTTTTAATGTGATTGGGGTGGGAGCTGGAGCTGTGGAGGTAGCCGCATCTATCTGTTGGTTTCCTGTATACAGATGAGTGCAGTTTGCCATTTGTGATGGATATTGTTGTATCCAGGAAGCTGACACAGTCTCTAGAAAAGTTCATTTTAAGCTTGATTGATGCATGAAATAGATTAAATGATTTATGAAAATGTTCAAGGTTTTTTTCTCCTTCTGTCCATATGATGAAAATATCATCGATGTAGCGAAAGTATTTGAATGGTTTGTGAGGGTGAGTGGCTAGGAATCTCTGTTCTAAGTCAGCCATGAAGAGGTTTGCGTACTGTGGTGCCATTTTGGTGCCCATGGCTGTTCCCATGATTTGTAAGTAGATGGAGTGGTTGAAGATGAAATAATTGTGAGTAAGTATAAATTCTGTAAGTTTACTGACTGTAGAGTGCAAACCAGTGGCGTCACTAGGGGGGGGCGGGGGGGGGCGGGCCGCACCCGGGTGACACCCTCCAGGGGGTGACACCAAAAAAAAAAAAAAAAAAAAAAATTTTTTTTTTTTTTTTTTTTTTAAATTTTATTGAAATTAAAAGAAATACAATGTTGAGATGCATAGATTTTTTTTTATTAGAGGGGCTGGCATTTGTGAACATTGGTGGGACTGGGGAAGTTGTAGACACACAATTTTTTTGCCCCTTGAGCCAGTGCTGCAATTTCAACAAATAGTTTTCCCGGCTGCTTTTGCTTGTTTGTACTTTGCTTATCCCCTGCCCAATTTCGCTATGAATGTTGTGGGCATGCCATGGGGCTTGCAAAATTGCGCTGCTAGCCTAAACCTGCCTGCCTATCTGTGCTCACTGCTCAGTGACATGTGGAGCAGTGGAGTCACTCACTGCTGTGCTGTCTCTCTAAAAGGGAACTGGCAAATCATGAGGGGATGCCTGGCACCTGACCGCATGACTGTTTGACACTGTCTTTAAAGTGAAGGAGCCACGTATGATGCCCACCAGACCATTACGGTTACGGTACACTAAGTGCACACTGAACAGGTAGGAGGGCCGGGGTCTGGGGGTGGGCAGAGTGCAGAGGTGATTGGCCATAAGAAGCGGTAGGCACGCGGCCCGGGGCTGTGCACTGACAGGCTTGGAACAGAGTCAGAGAGCAGAATTTTCATAGTTTGCACCTAAAACTTTTCTTTAGTGATTTATTTTTAGAGTGCTCTGTTTATCTTTCATTTGATGCTCTGCTGAGCCAGGGAGCAGCTCTAGGCATGCGCTTTATAATTAATGCAGTGCAGTTTACATATTTTGTAAGTGTGTGTCCGAGTTTGTGTGTGTGTGTGTGTGTGTCTCAGTGTTTTTGTGTGTGTGTCTGAGTGTGTTTCTGAGTGTTTGTGTGTGCATCTGAGTATGTTTTAAGTGTGTCTGAGTGTTTGTATGTGTGTTTGCCTGTGTTTTTGTGTGTGTCTGCTTTCTGGGGGGGGTGACACCATAACTTACCGCACCGGGTGACACCAACCCTAGTGACGCCACTGGTGCAAACTGCACTCATCTGTATACAGGAAACCAACAGATAGATGCGGCTACCTCCACAGCTCCAGCTCCCACCCCAATCACATTAAAAAATCCATAATCTACAGTCAGGCTACAAGATACCACAGAATTTGTTCAGATACCAAGGACCGTGACAAACACCTCATCACATTGTCCCAATCATTCAGAGAAAAGGGTTACAAAACAAGGATTATAAATAAAAAAATTAACTCTGCCCTCAATACCCCACGTGAACACTTACTACAATACAGGGAGAAGAAAAACATATCACGTATACCACTAGTAGTCAAATACAACCCTGCTGTGGAAGGGATACGAAAAATCATAAAAGACTTACAGCCACTACTCTTAGAGGATCCCACACTCAAAAAAATCTTTCCAAAACCCCCAATCCTGGCATACAGACAAGCACCTAACCTAAAGCAGAAACTGGTACATAGGAAGCTACCCCTTGAGAAAAAGAACACTCAGAATGGAACCAAGTGCTGCTATAAAGCTCGCTGCAAACTGTGTCAACACGTTTGTGAAAGCAGCACAGCAAATCACAATAATAAATCTTACAACATTAAAGGGGCATATTCATGTATATCTGCAAATGTGGTATACATGATACATTGCACTGCATGTGAAATGGGATGCTATATTGGAGAAACAAGCCAAAAACTGCACCTTCGAATGAACTTACACAGACACTCAATCAAAAACCACTGTGAAACAAAATACTGCACCCCTGTTGGTCACCATTTCACCCAACCTGACCACTCCATCCAAAACCTCAAAATCAAAATTCTCAGAGGCAACTTCAATAACACCATGGAAAGAAAAACCTTTGAAATGAAAATGATAATGCACTTCAACCTGTTTAATTCTGGACTAAATGTGGACTCTGGATTCTTAACACATTATCAAAATTTTTTGTAATGTACTTTCATTTAGTCAATTACATTCTTTATACATAGGTACACAGGTAAGCCTATGTCCACACTTTTGTCTTTTCTTAACTTTTGTATTCCCCCTGTATATACAATTTCACATCTCTATAGATATTGATTCAATGTTGATATATAACTTTATGTCAGTATATACTCTATGTAAAGCTATATATTTCCCCTGTCTGTTCTCCTACACTGGACACTGTCTGTCTGTTACCTAAGCCCCCCTCATGATTTTTACGACACCTCCTCCTCTCCCTGCACTGTCTTCTTAGCTATTCTGTGTTTTAAGATACAATCTGTAAATTCCATTGAATTGGTTAGTATTGCTTCAGACTTGATAAAGGAAGGAACTCTTCCGAAAGCTTGTCATCTTATAAATGTATAGTTAGTCCAATAAAAAAAGTATCATTGCTCAATGCAATACTCTTGTTATTTTGATATATATATATATATATATATATATATATATATACATGATTATATAGGTATAGATATATACAGATATATATAGGAATATATATTTAGAAATATATAGAACATATTCTGGTATGTGCAGAACATTGAAATATGAAATATGTACAGTAAATACACACTAAAACACTTTATTAAAAACGAATATTGCATAAATATGCTTTAACATGTTTTCATCTTCTTGACTGCAAAGGGCTCCAATGCACTTGTATATATATATGTCTATATATGTATTTATGTGTTTATATGTCTGTAAATAAATATATACACATATAAATACATAAATACATATGTACACATATATTTATATTTATATATATATATATATATATATATATATATATATATATATATATATATATATATATATATACACACATACATATACATATTTAGACATGTATATGTATGTATCTCAATGTTAAATCCCTTTGCCTGGCTTTTTTTCTAGCACCTGAGATTTCATATTTTTATTTTTATTCAATATTTTTTTGCAATAATTTTTATTAGTTAGTGTTATTGTAATTGTAACTGTAATTGACCCCAAATTAGGCATACATTACGCATAATAAATAATGCAATACACAAAAGAAATGGGTGTAAAGGCCGCAGTCCGCATTTATTAAAATTATTTAATAAATATATAACTTACAAATTCAATAAAATTCAAATAAACTGAAAACATATTAACATGAGTATAAACAAAAAGTGCTTCCCACCAGAGATGTACCTTCCACTGGCTTACCACCAGGTACATCCCTCAAACAACTCTTCCGCCTCTTTAGGAAGGGACCAATTTACCTAACAGCGAAGGAAAACAAGCATCCCCGCCACAGCACATCAAGGACGAGCAGACCCCACACGAGTTAAGGCCTTTAACACCCCTTCTTTGATGTTGAAATTAAAAAGGCTTAATCCCCCCTCGTTCAAGTGGACCCCCTCCCTTAGGAAAAAACAACGTCCCTTCTCCCCTTCAAACTACATATGACGAATACAAAAAAAACCAATCTTAGGCACAAAACTACTAACTGTTCTATTAATCTTCTTCCTAGAGGCCTCCAGCTTTTTGAAGTCCCAAGCTGCCCTCCACACTGAACGCGGTTCAATGTCAGACCACACTATAGTCAAATTAGGAAACAGCTCCCTCAATCTGCCTAAATCCTTTCTAATGCTCTCAACCAAATCCCTCTGAGACTGGAAACCTAAGTCGTTGCCTCCGGCATGGATCACCAAGATAGCTGGAGGCTGGAACAACCTAGCGTAAGCCACCATTTTTCTGAGAATTTGGTCTCACCCGAACCCTAAACCAACGTAACAACACTGTCTCCTCTGAAAAGTTCAACTGTGTTCCTTGCTCCTTAACTGCAGCTGCTTTACATGTCCAATATATATAGGAGTGACCTACAATCCAACAGTAGACTCGACCTGTCAAAAAATTCTAAACCTTCAACTTCGGTCTAACATACAAACGAAAACATCCAGACTTCCAATCGCCAATTCTCCTAATCACATTCTTACCCAGACCCAAGCCATATCCACAAAACCCCATCTCTGATCAAAACATCTCTGGCCTGCAGGCCCCCAACATCCCTCCTTTTAACCATCACCAACACAGATATGTGGAAGGCCCCAAAAAAAGCACAAATGTGGCCCTGAACAAAATCGTCTACCGACAGGGCCTTAAGCAACTTCACCAAAAAGACCACCGGACTCCTCTTGTCCCTGCACACTCTTGCTTTGCAAATCCCCTTCATGGCTAACTGAATAACAAACATTTTTGTTATGTCTTCCCAACCCAACAACTTTAAAAGAAACCCCAATGCCGCCACGTTCCTCCTCACCACAGACTTTGACAGGCCCCTAACAACCCACTCCTCGATCCATGACAGAAAATGCTGAATCCACCCTTCTCTAGAAGTTTCCACCCCTTCTCCCTCAACACTTGAAGCCACTGACCCCATGCTCTTACGTATGCAACCCAGTTACCCTGAGCTAATACTCCCCTTGCCACTTTGATTAACTCCAAAACTTCAATTCCAACAGCTGTGGTAGACAGCTGACTCCTTCTTCCTCCACCCCTGGTGCTGCTTCCTGAAATTGTGCCCACTGGAAGCGAGACAGAGCATCAGCAATTACATTTTGGCAGCCTGGCACATGAACAGCTCAGCAAAATACATTCAGTAGCATGCAATCCAACACAAACAGCCTAAGCAAGCGCACTACTGGTAGCAAGCTAGACGTCAACTTGTTAATCATGAATACCACCCCTAAATTATCAGTATGAAAAACCACCCTCCTATCCCTTAATCTCGCGTGCCAAACCCTCAGAGCCACTAGTAAAGGGAAAAGCTCCAGGAATACCAAATTCTTAGTGAGCCCCATCTCCTTCCAAATGGCTGGCCACATCCCCACACTCAAGCTCCCCTGACAATACGCATCAAAACCCACTGACCCTGATGCGTCTGTAAACAGATGTAACTCCTCATTTGAAACAGCCCCCTCCTGCACCAACGTCCTTCCGTTAAAATTCTCCAAAAATAGCAACCAAACCTTATGATCTTCCTTAAGATCGGCAGCTAACCGGATCCAATGTTGAGGATCCTTAACCCCTGCCGTAGTCATTGAAAGCCTCCTGCAGAATACTCTCCTCACTGTGAAAATCCTGCAAGCAAAATTAAGCTTGCCCACCAAGGATTGGATCTCCCAAAGCTGCAGCTTCTTTTTCATTTTAGGTCCACCAACTTGTTCATGGGCAACCGATATTCCAATCGGCTTGAATCAATTTCAATACCCAAAAAACTCAAAGAAGTGACCGGGCCCTCTGTCTTCTCTTAGGCCACTGGGATGCCAAATTCATCTGCCACCTTAAAGAAATGCTCCATTAACTTCACACAATCTCCAGATCCTACTTCTCCTACAAATAGGAAATCGTCTAGATAATGGACAACTGACGACAAATCCGAAACCTGTCACACAACTCATTCCACAAAGGTGCTAAACTTTTTGAAGTAGACACACAAAATGGAACATCCCATCGGAAGACAAAGATCAACATGAAAGGCTCCCCGGAAAAGCAACCAAGCAAATGATGACACACCGGGTGTACTGGTAACAGCAAAAAGGCTGCCTCCACATCCACCTTCCTCATTAAAGTCTCCTTTCACACTTTCCTCACCAAACCCACCACCTTGTCAAAAGAAGCATACCTCACTGTCACCACCTCCGGGTCAATGCCATCATTAACTGATGCTCCCTTCGGGTAGGACAAGTGGTGGATCATGTGGATTTGCCCCCCCCCCCACTTTTTTGGGCATGACCCACAATGGAGACACCCTCAAATTCTGGAAAGGAGGATGAGTAAACGGACCTGCCATCCTCCCCAGTGCCACTTTTTGTGTCCAGCTTCCCTTGTACCACCTCAGGGAATTCCCTGGCTGACTTCAAATTACCTGAAATTTTTATCTCCCCCCATCAACAAAAGGAATCCAAAACCTGAACTAAACCCCGTAAGCAACAGCTCAGCATCTCCAGCCTTCCCCCTAACCTTAGCGAATCGCTGTAACCAGGGTACCATCTTTCATACCTTCAACTGTGCCCGGGCCCTTAGGAGTAACTTCCCCTGCCTTCCCGCTTCCACTACCTTTTTTGAAGCATCTAGCCCATGGATGGGTACCTTTGCATCTCGAGCAAGCATGCTTATACTTGCATCCGCTCCCGAATTTACACTGCCATTGTTAAATTGAAAGCAAAGGCTCTTTCTAATGGCCACAGCTGCTCCCCAGCTCAAGCTGCCATTTGCCAATCCCCTCCTGTGGTGCCCTCCGCACTTCCACTTGGGCCATGAAAGTATCCATGCAATGGAGTCATCAACTCCAACCAGATCCCCATGTCCTTGTCATCCCATCTCATCTCTGGCCTTACCGCCAGCCACTGACAAAACTGTTCGTCATACCGCCACCACGCCAAACCCCCGTAGTCTGATAGGCCCCCGCAATCTTGTCATTATAGCAAAACAATGTGGAGCACTGACCGGGAAATTTTTCACCAATCACCACCGCTAGGATACAGAAAGCCTTTGACCAATTAGTTTTTGGTAGTTTTCGGTACCTCTTCTTCCTCTCGTCTTCTTCCTTCTTCTTCTTGTTGCCCTTTGTTTCCTTCTTCATCTCCAGCACTTGATCTAACGGTAATAGAGAAAAAAATTACAAGAACTCTCTTTTCCAGATCTTCTCCTTCACCTCCTGCGCCTGGTGTATCGAGCACAAGCAGGGCCTCCTCATTGCATTTTTCACTACCTTCAAAACACTTCCTGTGCTAGCCCCGCTGGCCACAGCCCCCCCCTTGCGTCTAGCCTGAACCTCCCATCATGGCAACTGTTACCCCCCCTAGTACCTGGTCGGAACCTCCTGACCTGGGAACCCCCATCCCCGACCCTACTCCCCATGCCAAGGCAACATTCCCTTGTTGTCCCACCAGCTGTTTCTCAAATTGCACCAGCAGTTCCCTCAAACCACTCACCAATGCACTCTGAGCCACACCTAAACCACGCTCACCGCCAACCACATTTAATGCATTGTTAGCACCCTCACCTTCACTCCTAGGTACCGTTGCTGCTCCCAGCGTTCCGGGTCCCACTTTGCTCTCCACCGCCTTGGCCTCAGTCTGCTGCCTTGACCCCTTCTCCCTATGTCTCGTAGTGCTTCTCCTTGGCGACCGGGGATCTGGACTTCTTCCTTCTGCCACCTCTTTCAGCATCCCTCTCCAATATTCCCCATGTAGGGGATCACCTCTCAGCCCTATTCCTCTGCCTCTCCCTAGGCGAATGAGATTTTTCCCGCCGCCGTCCCACACCCAACCTTTGTGGGCTGTGGCACACCAGAGGTTCTCTTCACTGTGGCCGTGTCTGTGGAAAGGAGACAGTGAGAGCCCTATCCTGCCTCCCTCCCCCTCTTTCTCTCCTAATGCTCCCATCCCTAGATCCTGCCCCTAGCCTAATTTACCTACCCGCCCCCCCAGATTTCTGCCCCCGCTGCCCTGGTACAATAGACTGGAGCAATTGCTCCAAAGCAGTGAGGTCTCCTACCTGCCATGATTCAACCGGTCACGATGATGGTCCTTCTCCAGGGTCCTCCTTCTCAAAGTCACTGTACGTATAGACTATCCACAGTGCGTCACCATCCAGGTCCCGCATTGGCAATTCTGCAAACTCAGGTTTCTGATCGAGGCCCAGCCCTGCTCCACCTATCATCTTACCTGCTGCTACTCTGCTCCGGATGGGCGCCCTCCTCATGCCGTCGGCATCCGCTGCATGCACCGCCACCTGCTCCTGGGCCTCTGCTCTGCTGTGACTGCTCTCCATCCGGTGCATGGGCCAGCTGCCACTATCCACAGGACCATTGCCATCCCGCCTCTGCTGCTGTCTGGGGACAAGAGATCCAGAGGCCTCGACCGTCTCTGCGGCCTACCGTGCCATCTCCCGACTCCAACCGACGCCTCCGACGATGCTCCAGGTAGGTTAGCTGCGGCCAAGTAATCCTGCAGCCAAGCCGTACCCCTCTCCACTGCCATCTACCTCACATCTGCCAACAGACTGTCCATCCTCTTCCGTCTCTGCAATTACAAACCACTCTGAACTTCACCTTGTGATTGCAGGAACTCAAGAGGAGGATCAGTTTCCGCCCCTACCCATATATACCATCCCCCAAAGCTCCACCCTTTTTTGACCCCTATGAAGCCTGCTTCATTGCCTTCATAGGGGTCAAAATCCCCTCCATCCATGCTCTCCTCCAGGGACCATTTATCATGTGTTTTGATGTGTTTTGTGAGACTTTTTGTTTCGCAAAACAGTTAACCACAGCTCTAAGGATGCACTAACCTGACAAACGTTAACTTAAATAGCGCTCAATCGATCGCAATTACTTTCAGCTTGTCTTTTTGTACTTTACTTTTTATTGAGGTGTAAAACAAAAAAACAATTCAGGTTAACCCTAGCAATGCTTGGATATCACACTATCTCTGCTAGATAACTATTCCAGGATTTTCTTAAAGTATGTTACAATAAAAAAAATTCCACCATATACAAAAAAACAAAAAATATGCATATTATTAATAGTTGCAGATTATAAATGGCCCACAGAGGTTTACCATGAACCCATCACTTCAAAATGAAAAAAAAAAAGATAAAAAGAAAAAATCCAAAACAAAGACAATATACAAATTGGGGTGACACAGCACCCCTCCAACAAAGACAATATACAAAATGGGGTGACACAGCACCCCTCCTTCATCAACAGCCCATACAATCCTCTCTCTCCCCCATTCCTCCTCCCCCCACCTCACTCCCCCCCCCCCCCACCCTCCTTCCTTGAACTATACATCAAATCTATATATAAGGAGGGGGGGAGGGAAACCCGCAAAGAGAAGAAAGCCCCTGATCCCCAGCCCCTGGGTAGAAACCACTCCCCTCTCAACTCCAATATGAACATTGAGTTCTTAAAAGGAGAAATAATTGTTTTTTGTATATTACAATCTAAGGACCTGATGAATTCCCCCCATTTCAGGAAGAAGGATTTTATATTATTCTCCATCTCCATCTGTATTTTAGCCTGCCCCAAATAAGCATTTTTAACTTCTGTAAGCTTTGGTTATTTATAGCTTTGCCAATATTTCAAAATTATTTTCCTCAAAAGCAAAATTATTGTATTTGCCAACTGCGTCTTTCTTCTATAGTTGTTAAAAAGAAGATATTGTGTTTGGAAAAATAGATATGTTGATTCAACAACTTAGATAGCAGAAAAGATATTTTCCCACAAAGCCTTTGGATTATTGGCAGGACCAGAAACTGTGCACCATATCTGACATCCTAAATTTGCATTTCGGACTTACTACCCTATCATCCTCCTTTAGCCAGTATGAAAAATATTTAGGGGTTATAAAAACTTGATATAGGATTTTAACCTGCTGCTCTTTAAAATACTCTGCTTTCATCGCTTTCATTGTCCTTATTAGAGAACTTATCATTAGATCCAGCTCCGTTTGGTTCTGAATACACTCACTCCATTTGCGCTTCAGATAGTTAATATTTTGTGCTTTCTGGGACAGTGACCTATATAGACTAGTAATAGATACATTACCTTGTGCAAATAGCATTACATAATGCTTTATAACCATGTTTCGCCAGTCAATATTAAAAGATTTGCACAGCTGCTCCGCATAATGTCTTAATTGCAGATATGAAAAAAATTGTTGATTAGGTATGCCAAATTCACTTTTGCATTCATCAAAAGTTTTAACTTTATTACTTTCTATATTAGTTAACTGTATCATATACTTTATCCCTGCCTGTGTCCATTTTCCAAATCTTGCTGAGTCGTACCCTTCAGAGAACTCTGGGTTTCCTCTAATGGGTAAGAAATGGGTTCAGCTTGTAATACCAGTGCAATTTAACTTGTGTGCAATGTAATGTATGTTTATACCTTATGTTAACACCTTCTGTAAAAACATTATTATTTCAATATATATACCCATGTGCAGGGATAGGCAAGGTGTCCTTCACTAAAAGTCTTTACCTTAGAAAATGTCCGGCACAGCCTTGGCTCATGCCTATCCCTGCACATGGGTCAATTTCTATTGGATGTGAGAAACCTTGATTTACATCTTAAAAGTGAATATCACTATATGTACCTTTCATACACAACTATGTGATGTGGTTTAGAGAACATGAATATGTCATAAACATGATGATATTACCTTTTTTGGGCCATTTCCACACAGGCCTTATTATATTTTTCAAAAATATTAGTGTACTAAAACACCCCTCACATGGATGTGGATGACAATTATATGGTAAATAACAGAGGACAAGATTTATGGTGAAATATAACAATATAATTTTTTTTTTAGGCTTCTTAGATGAGGGGGCTGAGGGGCCTGGAGTGGGTCTCCTGGCTCTCCTGGGTTGTGTGGATTCAGAGGATTCTGCAGGAGTGCTGGCGACAGATGAGAGGCTGGAGGCAGTGTCCTGCTGGTGTGTAAAATGCTCCAACAACACACCCAACAGTTGGTTTTGTTCCCGCCATCTGTTGTCAGTCTGCATCTGCATATCTGAAATTACTCTCATCATCTGAGATTGGTTCTAGACTATACCACTTAAAGATGCTGCCATGTCCCGTTGCAGCTCAATGGAACGCTGGAGTAAAGTCTGTTGGCTCCTGTAAAACCTGCGTTGGTCTCTCTGCATTCTTTCGCAGGTTGCTGTGAGCCTCCTCTGGAGGGCAATGTATTCGTCTATGTTTCTATGTTTCTATGTTACATGTCAGTGATGGATAAAATGTGTTATTTAAGTGACACTATGGTCACACAATTTCCTTTAGCCTGATGTAGGCACATAACGTGCTTTCTTGAGCTAAAAGTATTGCGATGGCTATAGTGTCCATTTACTGAAAACTCTACATGTGGCTTGTGGCCTGTGTTACTCCGAGACATGTTAGTATTTAACTATTCCACCTCATATCATGAATTTCAATGTGTTAAGTAGCATTAAATGGACATTAAACCCATTTTTATTTTTTCATGATTCAGCTAGAGCATGCAATTTTAAACAACTTTGTAATTTACTTCCATTACCTAATTTGCTTCATTCTCTTGATATTCTTTGCTGAAAAGCATATCTAGATAGGCTCAGAAGCTGCTGATTGGTGGCTGCACATCAATGCCTCATTTGATTGTCTCACCCATGTGCATTGATATTTAATAAACAAAGAATAACAAAATAATGAAGCAAATTAGATAATAGAAGTAAATTGGGATGTTGTTTAAAACTGTATTATCTATCTGAATAATGACATAAAAAGATTTGGTTTAATGTCCCTTTAATGTGAAATATAATTGTAAAAGTTTTTGTTAGTAGGCCAAATGCCATGCTCCTCGTTGTGTACATGAATGTGTGACATTAAAGGATGTTATATCTCAAATACATATAATACTGGTGTGTGGGATGTTACTCACAGCATGCTGTGCTGATGTTGCAGTCCCTGAGTAACGAGCCCCTGGAAGTCCACGGACTGCTGTGATGCTCAGGGACCTGCGAATGATCTCCTGCCACTCATTATATTCCGCCTCCAGGGGAGGACCACCGCCTGTTCCCCTCTGGTGCATGGCTTCTTGGCCCATTTTCTCCTTCACCCGCCTCTTGCAGTCATTCCACCTTTTCTTGAGCCCATCCACATTCCTCCTCTGCTGGGCCACGCTGTTGACTGCCTCCTCGACCCTCAGCCATGCATCTTTACACCTTCGGGCAACTCCTTTGCCCTTCTCTTGGATAAAGAGGGCAGTGTGGTTCTCCATGACGGCCTGGACTAGCGCAAGGTTTTCGGCAAAAGAGAAGTTGGGGCACCTCATGCACTCCTCATCCTGAGCCGCCTGGCTCCCTCCCTGGGATGTCCCTGGTGTGGGTTCCTCCCTATCCTCTCCCTCCTCCCCCCTTCTATCCCCATGTGTACCCTCTATCCCTCTTCTGAGTGTGCCTGGCCTTGGGGCAGCCCCACTCCCATCCTCCCTTCTAACTCTCCCTCTCCCCACTCCACTCACTCCCTGATAGGGACCCTGCTGCTCCTCCTGTCCATAATCCTCTCCCTGCAACTCCCCTTCCCTCCTCCCCACGCCCTAGCTCTCCCTGTCATCCTCAAACTACACACACTCACACTCACTCCCACTTCAATCACACACAATCACAACCAAACACTCAGCCTATCACACTGTAAAAGATAAATAAAATGTGTGAGGTGTTATAAAAAAAAAGTGTTGTGTATTTTGTATATGTGTGCATGCAAAATGTGTGCAATATGTAAAAAAAGTGTAAGTAAATGTACAGGCTTAACAATCTAACAATCCGACCTAACTAACTGAATGAAATGCTCCTCTCTCACTGCTCTTACCACTAATCTCTACTCACTGTAGTGTGCTGTAGCTCCAAGAACCAACCAAACACACTAAAGAAAATGGCTCCTGTGCATGGGTTTATGTATGAATTTTGAATGGCATAATTACGTGTCACATCTTTTAGAACTGGCCGTTGTTTTTTACGATTCGTAGCCTAATTTGCATAAAACTACACTTTATTGAGACTTTACGTGAACAAAATACTGGCGTAAGTACTTGCGACGACTAAAATGTGTATTTGCGCACATTTTAGTTGATCGCCGGTTTTTCCTACTTACGCCAGTTTAGCATCTGACGGCGCAGTATATTGGATAGGTCGAGTTGCGAGGTGAAATTACGGGCGGCGCGGGTTCTCTCGCTTGCGCCGAAAACTACGACCTATATCGGATTGCGCCCCATGTACCATTTTAGTAGCCCTCCTTTGGACAGTTTCTAGTTTATTTATAGCCTTCTGAAGTTATTGAATTTTCTATGGATATAGATAAAGAACTGTACACAATGTTCAAGATGAGGCCTAACTAGTGATCTGTAAAGTGACATAAGAACCTTTCTATTTCTGCTGCTAATACCTCTACCAATGCAACCAAGTATTCTACTGACCTAAGCAACTGCAATGCTGCATTGTCTACCAAATGTTTAATTATCTTAAAGGGCCATAATACCCAAATGTTGAAACACTTGAAAGTGATGCAGCATAGCTGTAAAAAGCTGACTAGAAAACATCACCTGGACATCTCTATGTAAAAAAGAAAGATATTTTACCTCAAAAGTTTCTCAGTAGCCACATCCCATTGTAAAGGACCTCTAAGCAACAAATCAGTATGTCTGTTCCGGGACAGCCGAAGGCGCGAGCTTTTGTGCACACTCATCTTATTTCCCTATTCAGTGTAAGGAAGTTTACAATGAAATCTCATGGAGTTAAGTGAAATCTCATGAGATCAGAGTAAAAGAGTTCATGACCTCAGCACTGTTGATGCTGATTGGCTGCTGTTCATGTCTTCATTTTTTTTTTTTTTTTTTTTACCTGCAGCTGGGCTGCAGCTGAGTATAAGTTTTTACACAGAACTTACTCTGCTGAGCTGAGGAAATTGTGAGGTAAAATATCTTACCTTTTTACATAGAGATGCTCAGGTGATATTTTCCTGTCAGCTTTTTACAGTTATGCTGCATCGGTTTCAAGTGATTTAGCATATGAGTATTATATCCCTTTAAATAAAATTCCCCAAGTCCTATTTATCTTTGGCAACAATTAGTAATGTACCATTGAGACTGCAATTGGCCTTTGGGTTTTTGAATGGGTGGGCTAAATTGAAAACGTAGCTTGATTGGTTGATTTATTACTTGTGGAGCCTGCTGGGAAACAGTTGGGACTAAAGGTGAGCACTAATATTTAATAAAGACACAACATATACAGTCACATATAATAGGTATGCTCACAAATGAAAACTCATATCTATAAGCCCACATCAAAGATATCTTAGCAGAATCTCCAATATTAACCAGGGTACGAGGCCCCACAATAAGCCTTATAACACCTCATGCACTCCTCATCCTGAGCCGCCTGGCTCCCTCCCTGGGATGTCCCTGGTGTGGGTTCCTCCCTATCCTCTCCCTCCTCCCCCCTTCTATCCCCATGTGTACCCTCTATCCCTCTTCTGAGTGTGCCTGGCCTTGGGGCAGCCCCACTCCCATCCTCCCTTCTAACTCTCCCTCTCCCCACTCCACTCACTCCCTGATGGGGACCCTGCTGCTCCTCATGTCCATAATCCTCTCCCTGCAACTCCACTTCCCTCCCCCCCCCGCCCTAGCTCTCCCTGTCATCCTCAAACTACACACACTCACACTCACTCCCACTTCAATCACACACAATCACAACCAAACACTCAGCCTATCACACTGTAAAAGATAAATAAAATGTGTGAGTTGTTATAAAAAAAAAGTGTTGTGTATTTTGTATATGTGTGCATGCAAAATGTGTGCAATATGTAAAAAAAGTGTAAGTAAATGTACAGGCTTAACAATCCAACAATCCGACCTAACTAACTGAATGAAATGCTCCTCTCTCACTGCTCTTACCACTAATCTCTACTCACTGTAGTGTGCTGTAGCTCCAAGAACCAACCAAACACACTAAAGAAAATGGCTGCTGCGCATGGGTTTATGTATGAATTTTGAATGGCATAATTACGTGTCACATCTTTTAGAACTGGCCGTTGTTTTTTACGATTCGTAGCCTAATTTGCATAAAACTACACTTTATTGAGACTTTACGTGAACAAAATACTGGCGTAAGTACTTGCGACGACTAAAATGTGTATTTGCGCACATTTTAGTTGATCGCCGGTTTTTCCTGCTTACGCCAGTTTAGCATCTGCTGGCGCAGTATATTGGATAGGTCGAGTTGCGAGGTGAAATTACGGGCGGCGCGGGTTCTTTCGCTTGCGCCAAAAACTATGACCTATATCGGATTGCGCCCCATGTACCATTTTAGTAGCCCTCCTTTGGACAGTTTCTAGTTTATTTATAGCCTTCTGAAGTTATTGAATTTTCTATGGATATAGATAAAGAACTGTACACAATGTTCAAGATGAGGCCTAACTAGTGATCTGTAAAGTGACATAAGAACCTTTTTATTTCTGCTGCTAATACCTCTACCAATGCAACCAAGTATTCTACTGACCTAAGCAACTGCAATGCTGCATTGTCTACCAAATGTTTAATTATCTTAAAGGGCCATAATACCCAAATGTTGAAACACTTGAAAGTGATGCAGCATAGCTGTAAAAAGCTGACTAGAAAACATCACCTAGACATCTCTATGTAAAAAAGAAAGATATTTTACCTCAAAAGTTTCTCAGTAGCCACATCCCATTGTAAAGGACCTCTAAGCAACAAATCAGTATGTCTGTTCCGGGACAGCGGAAGGCACGAGCTTTCGTGCACACTCATCTTATTTCCCTATTCAGTGTAAGGAAGTTTACAATGAAATCTCATGGAGTTAAGTGAAATCTCATGAGATCAGAGTAAAAGAGTTCATGACCTCAGCACTGTTGATGCTGATTGGCTGCTCTTCATGTCTTCATTTTTTTTTATTTTTTTTTACCTGCAGCTGGGCTGCAGCTGAGTATAAGTTTTTACACAGAACTTACTCTGCTGAGCTGAGGAAATTGTGAGGTAAAATATCTTACTTTTTTACATAGAGATGCTCAGGTGATATTTTCCTGTCAGCTTTTTACAGTTATGCTGCATCGGTTTCAAGTGATTTAGCATATGAGTATTATGTCCCTTTAAATAAAATTTCCCAAGTCCTATTTATCTTTGGCTACAATTAGTAATGTACCATTGAGACTGCAATTGGCCTTTGGGTTTTTGAATGGGTGGGCTAAATTGAAAACGTAGCTTGATTGGTTGATTTATTACTTGTGGAGCCTGCTGGGAAACAGTTGGGACTAAAGGTGAGCACTAATATTTAATAAAGACACAACATATACAGTCACATATAATAGGTATGCTCACAAATGAAAACTCATGTCTATAAGCCCACATCAAAGATATCTTAGCAGAATCTCCAATATTAACCAGGGTACGAGGCCCCACAATAAGCCTTATAACTAAAGTTAAGCTCCACACAATTATGAATAATCTTTTCCACCAAATAATCTCTATCAAATGCCTCTGTGATGAAAATTCAAGAGCATTATACACCAGCAATAGCTTGGAGGAGGAAACTTTAAAAGTGACCTGATTTCATTGCAATTCCTCACCCCATTTTATCATTCTCCTCAGACAATGCTCTACTTACCCAATAAGGGAAGAATAATTTCCCGTAAATGAACTGCTACTGGGTGCCTACCCGTATAGTTAATATCCTCCTCATTCATACAGATTCCCAATGTTTCTGTCACTGCTGCAAAACAGAAAGCATACACAGTGAATTCAATGTATTCAAACCAAACAAACTTAAAAATCTCAACAAAATACAAAATATAAATGCAAAGGGTAAGACTCATCATAATGAAGAGAGACTTCTGCTCTAATCTGCAAATGCTCGCTAACACTGCAAATTGCTATAAATTGCTGTACCAAACCTTAAATCTTTTTCCCCTTCTTTTCTTCCTTTGCATAATCTGATCAGTCTTTCTGAACTGTTCAGCCCCTAGAGTGGAACATTAAGGTGGCTGTATTTTGCTTGGGACAATAACATAGATATATGGGTCATAATATAGCCTAAAATAACTGATTAAATATAGACATTTTAACTAAATAGGTCAACAATTATAAGAGGATAAAAATCACAGAATCACTTCCTAAGGGTATCATTAAATCTGTATTTTGAGAAAACATTTATATATATGTATTTGAAGTTGAAAATAATTAAGGGGCATAATAATAGGTTCTATTCCAACCTATTAGAAGCTAATTCAAAGTATTCTTTATGGCAGAAGTTTTAAATTTGTGGCTATTCCAATCCATTAAATGGCATGTTATCATGTGACTTTCCTGCAGCTTTACACTGCATTACCTTCACCAATAATTTGCATTAAAAGAATACATGAACTATACTGCATTGCATCACAAAACACTTTTTAAGCAGCTTTTCTTATGCTTTGCTTTCTTTGCTGTCAACATGATTTTTAGGCCTTGATGATAGAAAGTGCTGGGAGGCGGCGATATATTCATAAGGTATCCAACGCGATGTTGAGAATTCCGACAACATATTAAAAAGGGTTGACATTGCTGTTTTAAAGGCAACATTGTCAATAGTCATTTTACTATACATCACAATGGGTGGTGATGCTGGTGAAATATTCCAAGCAGCATCGGCACCAATATTGGCAATATACAGTAAAGGATCCCCTTCAAATATATAGCATCAAGCCTGATAAATATAACTATGTACCCATAAACCAACATAACCCAAACCGCAAACTAACCTTACACTAAATAACCGCAATAAACTTCCTAACCTATTAACTCCTATACCACCAATAGCCCACTGCAATAAACTTCCTAACATATTAACTGGTATATATAGTCAAAAGCCCACCGCAATAAACTTCCTAACCTATTAACCCCTAGACTGCGAATAGCCCATTTCAATAAACTTCCTATCCTATTAACCCCCATAACTCTCCACAAAAACACCCCCTAACCTATTAACCCCTAAACTTCCACAAACCCCAAGGCAAACACCCCCTAACATTTTAACCCCTAAACCACCACAATGCTGAACACAAACACCCCTATCATATTAATCCCTAAACCACCACAACATTCCTATGCAAACTAGCACTACACTACTTAACTACCTAACAGCTAACTCCCCAACTCCCCCTAAGTTACACAATATAACAAACATTACGGCCCTGGAAATTTTCTGAAAGCTAGCCGAGACCCCGCCCCCTTTCTGATCCAGCCAACCATGCTCCACCACAGTCCAGCCCCCCACCCGCCTTGTGTCCTGCTTTGTGCGCGCTTTGTGTCCTGGCCGGGAAGTTCCCTCTGCACCTCTGCCCAGGATGTGGCCCTGTGGCACTAGCAGCCCAAAAGCCTACCAGGAAGTCTCCCATCATCCTGGTGGGAAAATCCATCACTGTTTATAATGGAAATGGAAACTGCGCCTTAGAAAAAATTTTCTTGGTCGCTTACACAAAATTTTCAGTATTAAAGTTCTTACATATGCTTTGTTCATGTAATAAAAATGGGTTCACTTTATGTAAAAATTAAAAATATAATTCAAATCAAAATATGAAACTTGTACACAAATTAAATACTCTAATATAAATGTTATTTTTTTTTATTGTAATCAAGTGTTTGGAGGTTAAGACTTGTTAATTATAAAATTAATCAAAATGATAAGACATTATTAATTGTACACATTTCATTAATTAATAATATTGTTTAAGTGTAAACACCTGCATTCAAACATTTTAGACAGTCATCATAAATGTTTAATTTTAAATTGATTATCTGTCTTGTCTTACTTTCATTATGGACACATATCTCTTACTTCTATGAAGCTATCTGAAAAGACTTGAAAAAACCTACTTTAAAATTATGCATAATCTTTGTTTCATAGTTGTTGTTTTTTTTAATGTGTTTAAATACCTGGGAGCAAAAAAGTATAGGAAGCCGGGAAATATCCTAAACAACCCAAGTTGTTTTTGGATATTCATCAGGCATTTGACAAAAAAAATGGAATACAGGAATCCAATGTTGACATTTTGGGTAAAATAACCACTTCTTCAGAAGTGAAAACATAATTTTTACACGTACCAAATAGCAGATTATGGATATCCATACTGCAAATTTTGTGCCAACAGAGGGCTAGATTATGATTGGCGTGTTAACTGTTGTGTGCAAGCGAAAAGAGTTTTACCGTGGCTCTTTGTGCGTTTCGGAAATACTGTGTATTATGAATTGAAAGTAAACGTGTTCACTTGAGCACAATTCAATTTAAAACACATCAGGACTTCAGAGCTTTGGTTTACTGTTACACGAAACAAAAAAGTTGCATAAAACACATTTAAAAGAACAGTTACACACATAAAAAACTGATATATTTTTTATATATATATATATATATATATATATATATATATATATACACTAGAGTAGCAGCAAAGCAAATATGCATGTACCCACTTATAAGTTATCTAACAATTGTGCAGACCCTTTAAGAAATTTAATAGATAGTATAGGAAGAAGAGACAGTGCTACAATCCTCACTGAACAAAAGAAAGGGAATACATCACTCTTTTCATAATTAAAAAATTCATATTCATTTATTATTTTCAAGAGATTAGTAATGACTTTATAATCTCATTTGTAAATTTGCAAGTTACTCATCACGGATTAAAAACAATACTCCCCCAAACATAAACCACACAAAGAAATCAAATACAAAACAGTGAAATAAAAAAAAATGAAACAAATTCATATAAGTGATGTCCAGGTAGTTACCACCCAAGATAGATTTATGTACAACACCCTGCTGTGTTGTGATTTATGTACAACACCGGACTATGAGGAGCAGGAAACGCCTGGGCAGGTTATCAATGAATTCTATGTACACTGAAATGGCAGCAACACTGAGTAGAACCCGAAAGCCATGGGAGCAGGAAGAAAGTTAAGCAATGTGTATACAGTAGCCAAGCGGTTGGGATCTGAAATGTAGCAAGCAAGTTGGTATCGGCATAGAAAGGTAAGGCAGCTAGGCAATGTTGGTTAGTAGCGGCACCTAGAAACTTGTAATACACGTGCTACCCGACTCACGCAAAAAGCTTACTTCTAGCTGAGTTGACAAGTGAGCAGGAACGCAAATCTAGCCCTCATAATCTAGCTGGAAACTGGCTGTGAGTATCTGTAAAAAGTTTCTGTTTAGTGTCCACTATATAACAAAATGCATCCTATTCTGTGTCACCCCTATATGAAAAGCCAAGCAATCAAGCTTAAGTTGGTAAAATAAAGAACTAGATCATATAAATTAAACAGATTGGGCGAGATTACATATGCGGCGCAAGCTTAAGCGCAACTGCTGAAACCCGCGCCGCCCATAATTTCACCTTGCACATCGGGGTATCACATATACAGCGCCAGCAGTTTATAAAGTGCGGTAAGTTGGATAAACTAGCGATGTCCAGAAATTAGCTTAAATACGTATTTCTGATTTTAAGCACTTTAGAACTGCCGGCGCCTAAGAAAATAAATAAAAAATATCAAATCTCCCGTAAAAAAGTCTGATCCGCCTCCCAAAAATAAACACGACACGTAAAACCCCTATATCCGCCATCAAACCCACATCGGAACTAATAATAAAAGTAATAACCCCTGAACCAACAACCCCCCAACCCGCAATATGCCTAATTAAACTATTAACCCCTAATCAGCCATTCACCCACATCGCAATCTACCTAATAAAAGTATTAACCCCTAAATCAGCCAACCTCAACATCGCAAACTACCTAATAAATGTATTAACCCCTAATCAACCATTCACCCACATCCCAAAGTCCCTATTAAAACTATTAACCCATAATCTGCCATTAACCCACATCGCAAAGTACCTATTAAAACTAGTAACCCCTAATCTGCCATTAACCAACATCGCAACAGACCTTAAAAATCTATTAACCCCTAATCCGCCAAACCCACACAACGCAATCATCCTAATTAAACTATTAACCCCTAAACTGCCAAACCCCCACAACGCAAATAACTCATTAAATTACTAAGACCCTAACCTAACACCCCCTAACCTAACACCCCCTAAATCAACCCCAATTACTTAAATTAAAAAATACTAAGTTACAAACAATTAAAATAAAAAAGCTAACATTACTTTAAAAAAAAAAAAAACTAAGATTAAATTAATTTAAGATTACAAAAAATAAAAAAGTCTAACATTATGTAAAATAATTTAACCAAACTATTAAAAATATAAAATAAAACCTAATACCTATGAAAATAAAAAACAAAATAAATACACCCCAATCTAATGCTAAACTACCAAAAGCCCTTAAAAGGTTCAAATCTCTCATCCTATTGGCTGATTTGAATTTGAAGACTCAAATTAGCCAATAGGAATGCAAGGTATCCCATATTTAAACATGTACCTTGAACTCAATCCTCAGTGTGCGGCGGTGATCATACGAAGAGGATCTCCACGCTCCATTGCCGGTCTTCAGTTCTGCAGTCAACGGTCTTCAGTTCCGCTCTCCGCTCTGCGCCGGCTTGTTCCTGTAAGAAGATGGAAAATATCACCATTTGGAAGAAGACTTCACCGCCGGACTTCAGGAACCGTGAGTACTTATCTGGGGGTTAAAAAGAGCTGAATGCCCTTTTTAAGGGCTATTGGTATCTTAGCATTAGATTAGGGGGTGTTTTTATTTTGGGGGGCTTTTTAATTTAATAGGGATTATGTTTAATTTTAAAATTTTTGATAATTTGGTTTATTATTTTATGTAATGTTAGAATTTTTTATTTTTGTAATCTTAGATTAATTTAATCTTCGTTTTTTATTTTTAAACAATGTTAGTTTTTTTATTTAAATTTTTTGTAACATAGTATTTTTTAATTTAGGTAATTGGGGTTAATTTAGGGGGTTTTAGGTTAGGGGCTTAGTAATTTAATTAGTTATTTTAGTTGTGGGGGTTTGGCAGATTAGGGGTTAATAGATTTATTACATAAATCTATCTTTGTAGCGATGTGGGTTAATGGCGGATTAGGGGTTAATAGGTTAATTAAGTTTATTGCGTTGGTGGGGGTTGGCGGTTTAGGTTATAGTTTTAATAGGTACTTTGCGATATGAGTGAATGGCAGATTAGAGGTTAATAGTTTATTAAGATATATTGCGTTGTGGGGGGTTAAACATAGAAACATAGAATTTGACGGTAGATAAGAACCAAAAAGGCCCATCAAGTCTACCCATATTACATGTTACTTTTTCCTTAGGATAGCCTTATGCATGTCCCAGGCATTTTTAAATTCCTTTACAGTCTTTGTGTTTACCACCTCAAATGAATCCACCACCCTTTCTGTAAAAAAATGCTTCCTTAAATTTCTCCTGAATCTGCTAAACTCTAACTTTAGATTGTGACCCCTTGTTTTGGCATTTATTTTTTTGTGATAAATGCTTTCAGCTTCTATTTTATTAAGTCCCTTCATATATTTGAAGGTTTCTATCATGTCACCTCTTTCCCTTCTATCCTCTAAACTATACATATTTAGATCATAGAGTCTTTCTTTGTACGTTTTATATTTTAGACCATGTACCATTTTAGTAGCCCTCCTTTGGACAGCTTCTAGTTTATTTATATCTTTCTATAGATATGGTCTCCAGAACTGTACACAGTATTCCAGATTTGGTCTAACTAATGATCTGTAAAGTGGCATAAGAACCTTGCTATTTCTGCTACTAAAACCTCTTACAATGCAACCAAGCATTTGACAGGCCTTGCTGGCTGCACTGCAGCATTGTGTACCAAATTTTAAATCATCTGAAATAATAATTCCCAAATCCCTTTCTTCTTTAATTTAATTTTTTGACCAGTCCTCTAATTTATTAATGTCACAGTTCATTTGATCAACTCCTCCTGGAACATCTACCCTGTTACAAATTTTTGTATCATCAGCAAACAAGCAAACCTTCCCCTTAAGCCCACTTCCAATATCACTTATGAACATGTTAAACAAAACAGGCCCAAGAACTGACCCTTGGGGAAAACCACTAGTAACTGATGCCTCATTTTAATGTACTTCATTAATTGAAACCCTCTGTCGTCTATCTTTAAGCCAGCATTCTACCCACTTAACAATCTTAGCATCTATTCCAAGGCAATACATTTTGTGAATAAGTTTGTTGTGTGGGACGGTGTCAAATGCTTTGCTAAAGTCTAGATATGCAACTATATTAGGGGTTAATATAGTTTATTAGTTATTTCGGTGGGGGTTGGCAGTTGACAGGTAGATAGATATTGCGCATGCGTTAGGTGTTAGTTATTTTCAGGAGCTAGATAAATATTGTGCATGCGTTGGGTGTTAGTTACTATTTTCAGGGGTTACGGTGCTCACATACTCAGCGCAAGTCTTGCTGCTCCTGCCTATGTGTGGTGAGGTTAAAATGGAGTAAAATTTCTCCATTTTCACTGCGTAAGTCCTTGCGATGAATATGTGATACCGATTTGCGATGCGGTTCCATGTTAGCTTATTTTTTATAATTGCGGGCGACGGGTGAAATATATGCGCCACATTTATATGCGGCACTGTATATGTGATATCAAAACCGCGTAGAAAACTGTGTCAACGGATTTTGCGGGCAACGCCGCATATGTAATCTTGCCTATTGTATCTATTTATACAAAATCAAATAAAAAGTTTAATGCACATTCAAGGAGTATATATCGATAAAGTGCCTGCATATTCTAAACCTTAAATGAGCATGAATGCAAAAAGAAAACTTCCATGCTTCAAAAAGAGCATGCAATTTTAAGATACAATTCAATTTACTTCTATTATCAAATTCATTTTGTTCTCTTGCTATCCTTTGTTAAAAGCAAACCTAGGTTGGTTAGGAGCAGCAATGCAGTACAGATGGCTAGCTGGTAATAATGATAGGCTACGCTCATATGCCTCTTGTGAGTGGCTCACCTGATGTGTTCATTAGCGCATTAGCGCATTGCTGTTCTGAAGCTAAGTATTGGTTTAAGCCCTGTATATATATATATATATATATATATATATATATATATATATATATATATATATATAAAGCAACAGAGCATTAATTAAATGATTTACATGTTACTTTAACACCAAAACAGATCTCATTACTACATAACACAGAACATAATGTATCTCATGACTTGACATCACAGGAATGAATATGAAAATAATATAATAGAATATCGGGCTAAATTACGAGTTTTGCGGTATGAGTGAAAAAGCAGCGTTAAGGCTCTTTTTCACTACCGCTGTTATTATTGAGTCTTGCAGGTATAGGTGCACCGCACACTTTTTTGGCCGTAACGCAACGTAACTATCGCAGCTTTCAAAAAGTCCTTTTTCAATGGGACTTCCTTTGCGCCGGTATTACGAGTTAGCCTTGGAGGCCAAAAAGTGAGCGGTACACCCTATACAGTCAAGATTCGTACCGCCACCTGAAAGTCAGTAGTTATGAGTTTTATGTTACAATGCCGTAACATTAAACTCATAACTAAAGTGCTAAAAAGTACACTGACACCCATAAACTACCTATTAACCCCTAAACCGAGGCCATCCTACATCGCAAACACTATAATAAAAATATTAACCCCTAATCTGCTGCTCCGGACATTGCCGTCACTAGAATAAACATATTAACCCCTAAACCGCCACACTCCCGCATCGTAAACACTAGTTAAATATTATTAACCCCTAATCTGCTGCCCCAATCTCGTCACAACCTACATACACTTATTAACCCCTAATCTGCTGTCCCTAACATTGCCACAACCTACATTACTGTTATTAACCCCTAGTCTGCTGTCCCTAACATCGCCGCCACTATACTAAAGTTATTAACCCCTAAACCTAACCCTAAGTCTAACCCTAACACCACTAAATTTAATATAATTAAAATAAATCTAAATAAAAATTACTATCATTGACTAAATACTTTCTATTTAAAACTAAATACTTACCTGTAAAATAAACCATAAGATAGCTACAATATAACTAATAGTTACATTGCAGCTATCTTAGGTTTTATTTTTATTTCACAGGTATGTTTGTATTTATTTTAACTAGGTAGACTAGTTAGTAAATAGTTATTAACTATTTACTAACTACCTCGATAAAATAAATAACCTAACCTGTCTTACACTAACACCTAACCTTACACTACAATTATTTAAATTACATTAATTAAATACAATTAACTAAATTAAAAAAACTATAAACACTATATTACATAAAATAAAAAAGAAATGATCAAATATTTAAAGTAATTACACCTAATCTAATAGCCCTATCGAAATAAAAAAGCCCCCCAAAATAAAAAAAAAACCTAGCCTAAACTAAACTGCCAATAGTCCTTAAGCCCCAATAGCCTATTGCCCCAAAGAAATCAGCTCTTTTACCTGTAAAAAAAAATACAACCCCCCCCCCACAGTAAAACCCACCACCCACACAACCAAACTGTCAGGGTGCCAGGAATCAGACTGAGACGAGAAGTGCAAAAATAATCACAAAACCAGAGCCAGACGAGCCGAGTCAGGAGCCAAAGAGAATAGTCAGACGAGCCGGAATCAGAAACAAGGAAAACATCAGAGTCAGGAACAAGCCAGGGATTAGGAACCAGGAAGGACGTCAGGCAGCCAGGTAATACACAGGGACTGTCACAAACAGGTCTGAGACAATGCAAAGGCAAAGCATACTGAACAGAGCCCCTTTAAATAATAAGTGATGACATCACAATTCTGAGACTGCATCCTGTCTCACATTGATGATGCACACCAGTCTGGCCATAAAAGGAAGTGCAGGAATTGAGCAGCATTCCCCACAATGCACCATAGTCAGGAAGAGAGTTGAGTAAAATAGCTGCCAGCAGCACATGGCAAACACAACAGGGAAGAAACCCTAGCACAAACCCCCCAAATAAAAACCTATCTAAAAAACCTAACCTCTCCATTGCCCTGAAAAGGGCATTTGGATGGGCATTGCCCTTAAAAGGGCATTTAGCTATTTTTCTGTCCAAACCCTAATCTAAAAATAAAACCCACCCAATAAACCCTTAAAAAAACCTAACACTAACCCCAGAAGATCCACTTACAGTTTTTGAAGTCCCGACATCTATCCTCAACGAAGCGGCAGAAGTCCTCATCCAAGCCGGCAGATGTCTTCATCCAGACAGCATCTTCTATCTTCATCCATCCGGCGCGGAGCGGCTCCATCTTCAAGACATCCAGCGTGGAGCATCCTCTTCTTCCGACAGCTAACGAAGAATGAAGGTTCCTTTAAGGGATATATATAACCTCTAAAGGTTTAAGCATTTATTTGTGCCCCATACTCCTACTTTTTCCTTTTCAAAAGGTATCTAACTATATCATTTGGGGTTGATATCTCAGGAGTTATGGCTTACCAGTACTAAGCAGAGCAGAAAAGTTTTTAAAAAACTCCTCTTTCTTTAAGGGACGTCATTCCAAGATGGCGTCCCTTGAATTCTGATTGGCTGATAGATTTCTATCAGCCAATCGGAATTAAAGGTGAACAATTCCTATTGGCTGATGCAATCATCCAATAGGATTGAGCTTCAATCCTATCGGCTGATCCAATCATCCAATAGGATTGAGCTTGCATGAAGATAGAAGATGCCGTCTGGATGAAGACTTTTGCTGCCTTGGAAGAAGACTTCGGCCCGCTTGGATGAAGACTACTGCCGGCTTCGCTGAGGATTTCTGCCGCTTCGTTGAGGATGGATGTCGCGTCTACAAAAAATGTAAGTGGATCTTCGTGGGTTAGTGTTAGGTTTTTTTTAAGGGTTTATTGGGTGGGTTTTATTTTTAGATTAGGGTTTGGGCAGAAAAAGAGCTAAATGCCCTTTTAAGGACAATGCCCATCCAAATGCCCCTTTCAGGGCAATGGGGAGCTTAGGTTTTTTAGATATGTTTTTATTTGGTGGGTTTGGTTGTGTGGGTGGTGGGTTTTACTGTTGGGGGGTCTTTGTATTTTTTTTTACAGGTAAAAGAGATGACTTCTTTAGGGCAATGCCCCGCAAAAAGCCATTTTAAGGGCTATTGGCAGTTTAGTTTAGGCTAGGTTTTTTTTTATTTTGGGGGGGCTTTTTTATTTTGATAGGGCTATTAGATTAGGTGTAATTAGTTTAAATATTTAATAATTTCATTTTGTGCAATTTAGTGTTCTTTTTTTGTAATTTAGTTAATTGTATTTAATTAATGTAATTTATTTAATTGTAGCGTAAGGTTAGGTGTTAGTGTAAGACAGGTTAGGTTTTATTTTACAGGTAAATTTGTATTTATTTTAGCTAGGTAGTTAGTAAATAGTTAATAACTATTTAGTAACTATTCTACCTAGTTAAAATAAATACAAACTTAGCTGTGAAATAAAAATAAAACCTAAGCTAGCTACAATGTAACTATTAGTTATATTGTAGCTATTTTAGGGTTTATTTTACAGGTATTTAGTTTTAAATAGGAATTATTTAGGTAATAATAGTAATTTTTATTTAGATTTATTTTAATTATATTTAAGTTAGGGGTGTTAGGGTTAGATTTAGGGTTAGGGGTTAATAACTTTAGTATAGTGGCGCCGATGTTGGGGGGTGACAGATTAGGGGTTAATAAGTATAGGAAGGTGGCGGCGACTCTGGGGGCAGCAGATTAGGGGTTAATAAGTGTAAGTAGGTGGCGGCGGCAGATTAGGGGTAAATAAATATAATGTAGGTGTCAGCAATGTCGGGGGCAGCAGATTAGGGGTTAATAATTGTAATGTAGGTGTCGGCGATGTCAGGGGCAGCAGATTAGGGGTGTTTATACTCTGGGTTTATGTTAGGGTGTTATGTGTAAACATAACTTTTGTTTCCCCATAGGAATCAATGGGGCTGCGTTACGGAGCTTTACGCTCCTTTATTGCAGGTGTTAGGCTTTTTTTCAGCCAGCTCTCCCCATTGATGTATATGGGGAAATTGTGCACGAGCATGTACAACTAGCTCAAAGCAGCGCTGGTATTGGAGTGTGATATGGAGCTCAATTTAGTTCAATTCTTACTTATTGCCTGCTAACGCCGGGTTTATGCAAACCTGTAATAGCAGCGCTATAGGGAGGTGAGCGGTGACAATAACTTGCAAGTTACCACTGAGCAACTCTTATCGCAAAACTCGTAATCTATCTGTATATTAGTTAATTGGTTTGGTAATTACTAAATAAAATATATATTACCACAAATTGGATATTACAAGATGAAAAGGAGCAGAATATAGTAGCAACACACAGATGACATCTAGAATTAAAAAACATCCATTACCAGGTGACTTATAGATGATTTATGATAGATATAACATCCCTTAATAATATTGATAAGATATCACATTAAAAAGGCAAACATATGTATAATAACAATCAAAGCATATAAAAAATAATCATTGCTAAGAGATCACAAAGACAGGTAATGCAACTTTCATTCTGTGAGATCACATATAGAAAAAAACAACTAAATTGTTCCTAGAAGATTATAAGATTTAGGGCTTATTACCACTGAGCCGCAATTGAGTTGTAAAACGAAAAAACTGCTATTAGAAGCCATTCTGTTTAGCCACAGTTTCTGATGGCGCATTTTTCATCATTACTGGCAGTTGGCTCCGGCTGCCGAAATAGAATTATGCGGCCCATAGAAAATAATAGGAGCCAAAAAACATAAATTTACAACAGGTTTCCATTGAAAGCGCAAACAGTTAAACCACTGTCAAAAGCTGTCGATAAGGTTTCAAACATTACGGCATGCTCCGCTAGGTGTCTGAATATATAAATTTATTGTTATGTATAATATTTATTGCTGGGCCAGGTGTTTGGAGTTATGTTCCGTTTTAGCACATATCTCCAAAATTCCAACTAGGTTTATGACTAGGGCAGTGCTAAATATTACATTTATCATTAAGTTTTAATAAAACAACAAAAAAATGTTTTTATTAAATAAAAAATATTTTAATTTATTTTAATTTGTTAATGAATTCAATGTATCTTTGTTTTGTTTCCCTCTAGAAGCAATCAATTTTATAGTGTGTGGTTAGGTTATCATAGAAACAAACTTGCTATGGTGCGATTTCCAAGAAATCTGGCGTTGAATGGAAGCATTATTAACTTACACCTACATGAAAAGAGCAATGCACAAAATATTTCAATGGAAGCCTGGTACTAAAATGGAGCTGTAAAATACATTTATCAGTGAGCAACTTCGGTAGCTTGCGGTTCCTTTTTTAACAGCTAAGTGGAAACAAGCCCTTAGTTAGTATTGAGGACATGTGGTTTGTGAATAGTGGACGTACAGTAACATGATAGTAGCAAAGTCAAATATATTGAATGCACCAGCAGAATATGTATACCAAGTTAAATGGGGTGAGCTTAGGAGAAAGCAGAGCCATCAGCAGAATATTATAAAAAATCCAGTCAATTTATCAATAATGATATAACAATAACTTTCTGTCATGATCAGTTGATCACATCACTTTTAATGCTAGCAAGATAGATTAATGTGAATCCTAGGGGCTCCATTTATGAAGCAGTGATAGCTGCTTTGGAGGCCAATAGTTTCAGACTTGCCTGAAACAGAATTTAAGAAGCATTGGTCATAAGACTGTTGCTCCTTGACCTGTCTGCCAAAAGGTTGCGGATTTAAATCATCCTGATACAATTGGAATGATTGACAGCTCCTGTTAGCAGCAGATTGGCCGCCAGTGGGCAAGGGGCAGCACTGCACAAGCATTTCATTAGAAATGCTTGTGCAATGATAAATGCTGACAACGTATGCTGTCGGCATTTAGAGATGTCTAGCGGACATGATTCGCTATAGCGAATCATGTCCACTCGACATTTAATACATTTACCCCTAGGTCTTTAATAGTGTCAACAATGTTATCAAAGTAATGCACTGAGTCAACCTTTATTTGAAAATAAATAATAATATTAAATTATTGTTCAAGAATCAGAAATAGTATTTATAATTGATAATAGCAATTGCCTGACTCTTATCAGCTGGGCATATTGCTATATTGTTGACTCTCCTGAGATCTTTAAGGACAAAATGTTCAGATTTTATGAGTGTGTGTCTTTTTTCAGGTAATGATTTTATTTATGTTTCTATTTAGTTGTTTGCCTTTCCTTTCATTATGCTTTTCTTAACAATATAAAGCCTATATATCTAGGCTTAATTTGTTAAACCTGAGCATGCAGAAGCTTTTAATCTTAATAAATGACAACAAAAGTGAAATGATTAGCTTTGAGCCATGCATGAGGTGGAACTAAGCACATAAACATATAGGGCCAGATAACGAGTGGAGCGCAAGCATTTGCAAGCAAGCGATATCGTGTTTTTTCGATCGTTTTCTCACAGGTTAAATTGTGCTGGTATTACAAGTTGAAAATAAACGTGATCACTTAAGTGCAATTGTCACATTAGCGCGTCCTCAGAGGTTAACTGTTTTGCAAAACAAATAAGTCTCCTAAAACACATCAAAATATATTACAAAGTACAGTTACACTCATTATAACACTATCTAATACTAATTATTGAAACAAAATTGCATAAAAATGTTATAAGGGCTCAGAGATATGAGAACTCAGGGGCGCCATCCGATATGTAGCGTCGCCCGCAAAAGCCGGCGATGCCGGTTTTTGCGCGGGTTTGGTATCCTATATACAGCGCCGCATATAAATGCGGCACGTATATTTCACCCGTCGGACGTAGTTTTTTCCCCATAGACTAACATATAAAACCCACGCAATTTGGTATCCAATATCCAGCGCAAGGCCTTACGTGGTGAAAATGGAGAAAACTTACTCCATTTTCACCTCGCCATAAAATGCAGCCGTAGCAGGCCTTGCACTGATTATGGGAGCACCGTAACTCCCTAAAATGCCTGCAAAAAAAAAAAACTAACACCTAACGCATGTGCAATGTCTATCTACCTGTCAACCGCAATCCCCCACCGCAATACCTAATAAAGTGTATTAACCCCTAAACCGCCACTCCCGGAGCCCACCGCCACCTACATTATATGTATTAACCCCTAAACTGCCTCTCCCGGACCCCACTGCACCTAAATAAAGTGTTTAACCCCTAAACCGCCGCTCCTTGACCCCGCCGCCACCTACATTAAATTTATTAACCTCTAATCTGACCCCCCTACACCACCGCCACCTACATTAAATTTATTAACCCCTAATCTGACCGCACTACACCGCCACCACCTACATTAAATATATTAACCTCTAATCTGACCCCCCTACACCGCCGCCACCTACATTAAATGTATTACCCCCTAAACCTAAGTCTAACCTTAACACCCCTTAACTTAATTATTATTTAAATAAATATAAATAATATTAATATTATTAACTAAATTATTCCTATTTAAAACTAAATACCTATAAAATAAACCCTAAGATAGCTACAATATAATTAATAATTACATTGTAGCTATTTTAGGATTTATATTTATTTTACAGGTAACTTTGTATTTATTTTAGCTTGGTACAATAACTATTAAATAGTTAATAACTATTTAATAGCTACCTAGTTAAAATAATTACAAAATTACCTGTAAAATAAATCCTAACCTAAATTACAAATACACCTAACACTACACTATCAATAAATTAATTAAATAAATTAACTACAATTATCTAAAATAAAATACAATTAAATAAACTAAACTATATTACAAAAACAAACACTAAATTACAAAAAATAAAAAAAATTACAAAAAGTTTAATCTAATTACACCTAATCTAAGCCCCCTAATAAAATAAAAAAGCCCCCCAAAATAATAAAATTCCCTATCCTAAACTAAGTTACAAATAGCCCTTAAAAGGACCTTTTGCGGGGCAAAAAGCCTCTTCATACGTCAGAAATGACGAATCCGGCTTCCTCCAATCACGGCTTCTTCCCGGGGGAATCATGGCCTGAGGCAACACTGTGATTGGAGGAAGCCGGATTCATCATTTTGGATCCGCGAAGAGGGCTTGCGACGGGTGGAGGAAGCGCTGCAGTGGCTGTCAGGATTAAAAGGTATGTTTTTGCAGAAAACAAGTGAAATGTCAATTTTGATGAATTAAAGTGCCCTTGTTTTTAATAGGATTATTAAAAAAACGGGCACTAATTCATTGAAATTAAACTTCACTTTAGTAGATGAAAATATTAAAAACATAATTTATGTAAGAACTTACCTGATAAATTCATTTCTTTCATATTAGCAAGAGTCCATGAGCTAGTGACGTATGGGATATACATTCCTACCAGGAGGGGCAAAGTTTCCCAAACCTCAAAATGCCTATAAATACACCCCTCACCACACCCACAAATCAGTTTAACGAATAGCCAAGAAGTGGGGTGATAAGAAAAAAGTGCGAAAGCATAAAAAACAAGGAATTGGAATAATTGTGCTTTATACAAAAAAATCAAAACCACCACAAAAAAAGGGTGGGCCTCATGGACTCTTGCTAATATGAAAGAAATGAATTTATCAGGTAAGTTCTTACATAAATTATGTTTTCTTTCATGTAATTAGCAAGAGTCCATGAGCTAGTGACGTATGGGATAATGACTACCCAAGATGTGGATCTTCCATGCAAGAGTCACTAGAGAGGGAGGGATAAAATAAAGACAGCCAATTCCGCTGATAAATAATCCACACCCAAAATAAAGTTTAAATCTTATAATGAAGAAAACGGAAATTATAAGCAGAAGAATCAAACTGAAACAGCTGCCTGATGTATTTTTCTACCAAAAACTGCTTCAAAAGAAGAATACACATCAAAATGGTAAAATTTAGTAAAAGTATTCAAAGAAGACCAAGTTGCTGCTTTGCAAATCTGATCAATCGAAGCTTCATTCCTAAATGCCCAGGAAGTAGAAACTGACCTAGTAGAATGAGCTGTAATCCTTTGAGGCGGAGATTTACCCGACTCGACATAAGCATGATGAATTAAAGATTTCAACCAAGATGCCAAAGAAATGGCAGAGGCCTTCTGACCTTTCCTAGAACCGGAAAAGATAACAAATAGACTAGAAGTCTTTCGGAAATTCTTAGTAGCTTCAACATAATATTTCAAAGCTCTAACTACATCCAAAGAATGCAACGATCTCTCCTTAGAATTCTTAGGATTAGGACATAATGAAGGAACCACAATTTCTCTACTAATGTTGTTAGAATTCACAACCTTAGGTAAAAATTTATAAGAAGTTCGCAACACCGCCTTATCCTGATGGAAAATCAGAAAAGGAGATTCACAAGAAAGAGCAGATAATTCAGAAACTCTTCTAGCAGAAGAGATGGCCAAAAGAAAACAAAACTTTCCAAGAAAGTAATTAAATGTCCAGTGAATGCATAGGTTCAAACGGAAGAGCTTGAAGAGCCCCCAGAACCAAATTCAAACTCCAAGGAGGAGAAATTGACTTAATAACAGGTTTTATACGAACCAAAGCTTGTACAAAACAATGAATATCAGGAAGAATAGCAATCCTTCTGTGAAAAAGAACAGAAAGAGCAGAGATTTGTCCTTTCAAGGAACTTGCAGACAAACCTTTATCCAAACCATCCTGAAGAAACTGAAAAAAATTCTCGGAATTCTAAAAGAATGCCAGGAAAAATTATGAGAAAGACACCAAGAAATATAAGTCTTCCAGACTCGATAATATATCTTCCTAGATACAGATCTACGAGCCTGTAACATAGTATTAATCACAGAGTCAGAGAAACCTCTTTGACTAAGAATCAAGCGTTCAATCTCCATACCTTTAAATTTAAGGATTTGAGATCCTGGTGGTAAAAAAGGACCTTGTGACAGAAGGTCTGGTCTTAACGGAAGAGTCCACGGTTGGCAAGAAGCCATGCGGACAAGATCCATATACCAAAACCTGTGAGACCATGCTGGAGCCACCAGCAGAAAAAAACGAGCATTCCTTCAGAATCTTGGAGATTACTCTTGGAAGAAGAACTAGAGGCGGAAAGATATAGGCAGGATGATACTTCCAAGGAAGTGACAATGCATCCACTGCTTCCGCCTGAGGATCCCTGGATCTGGACAGATACCTGGGAAGTTACTTGTTTAGATGAGAAGCCATCAGATCTATTTCTGGAAGTCCCCACATTTGAACAATCTGAAGAAACACCTCTGGGTGTAGAGACCACTCGCCCGGATGTAACGTTTGGCGACTGAGATAATCCGCTTTCCAATTGTCAATACCTGGGATATGAACCGCAGAGATTAGACAGGAGCTGGATTCCGCCCATACCAGTATACGAGATACTTCTTTCATAGCCAGAGGACTGTGAGTCCCTCCTTGATGATTGATATATGCCACAGTTGTGACATTGTCTGTCTGAAAACAAATGAACGATTCTCTCTTTAGAAGAGGCCATGACTGAAGAGCTTCTGAAAATTGCACGGAGTTCCAAAATATTGATTGGTAATCTCACCTCCTGAGATTTCCCAAACCCCTTGTGCTGTCAGAAACCCCCATACAGCTCCCCAACCTGTCAGACTTGCATCTGTTGAGATCACAGTCCAGGTTGGAAGAAAAAAAGAAGCCCCCTGAACTAAACGATGGTGGTCTGTACCACGTCAGAGGGTGTCGAACAATCAGTTTTAAAGATATTAAATTAGATATCTTTGTATAATCCCGGCACCACTGGTTCAGCATACAGAGCTGAAGAGGTCACATGTGAAAATGAGCAAAGGGGAACACGTCCAATGCAGCAGTCATAAGAACCTAGAATTTACATGCATAAGGCTACCGAAGGGAATGATTGAGACTGAAGGTTTCGATAAGCTGAAACCAATTTCAGACGTCTCCTGTCCAACAGAGACAGAGTCATGGACACTGAATCTATCCGGAAATCTAAAAAAGGTTACTCTTGTCTGAGGAATCAACAAACTTTTTGGTTAATTGATCCTCCAACCATGTTCTTGAAGAAACAACACTCATAAAAAGCTGGAAAGGATCTTTCCATTGAAAATGAGCAAAGGGAATTGAATCCAATGCTGTTAAAACTTCTATGCATATATAGCAACTGAAGGAAATAATAGAGACTAAAGGTACCGACAGACAGAACCCAATACAAATTGTCCCTTGTCTGATAGAGACAAAGATAGTGACATAAACCATCTGGAAACCGAAAAAAAGGTGACCCTTGCGTGAGGAATCAAGAGCTTTTGAAAAAAGATCCTCTAACTATGTCCTGAAGAGCAAGTGAAACATATGAGAATCCGCATCCTCAGGAAATAATCTGAATGAAAACAGAAAAATGAAGAATACGCATTTATTGTATCTAAAGAAAACAAATAATGCTATCAATGACCACAAAAAGGCAAAATAGTTTGAATAAAACTCCAAAACCCAGTTCCTAGAAAAGGAACTGGAATAAAAACCCCAGAAGATTCCAGGTCTGAGCAGCACTTGAACCCCATGGGTACCCAGCCATGCCTCAACAGTATCCAAAATATATAGGACAGAAACACACTGAAAGAAAGTGTTAGCCTTACTGGAATAAAATCAAAGAAATTTCAAAGAAGTCTTAACCTGCCCCTTACCAGCCAAGCTGGAATACGGCACGTGCATCGCAACATTAGGGAGCTAATTTCGAACCCCAATTAAAAACATGTTACTTGGGAAAGAACTCAGGATTCGTTCTTTAATAAGAACAACCAAACTAGTATAAGCTTAAAGTATTAGTCTTAGAACTCAATCTTGAAGCCCATAGTAACAGTTAAGAATTGAATCCAATTATAATTGATTATCTTAGAACAAAAGAAATATGGATTTTCTTTTTTTTTTTTTTTTTTTTTAAATCACAGAATTCTTCTAGCTAAAATAGCTAAAGACATAGATTAACCCTCATTTGCGAATATATTCAATAAAATGAAGACACAAATGAAATCATTAGCATGATAGTCCAGTTTAAAGGACCAGTCAAAACAGAGGACTTGCAAAATGCAAAACAACAAGACAAATGCAACGGCACCTAGTCTAGTAAATGTTGTCCCTTAACAATGCTAAAATAAATCATGATCTGATACTTGATCTTAAAGTAAACAGAAGAAATGAAGCAATTGCAATATCACAGGACCAAGAAAAGTACCTGAAATAATTTTCCAAAAATAAGATACAACTATATAAAGGAAAATAAATACTATTTTGCTATAAAAACAATAGCATAATTAGTAGGAGTAGAGATAGCTCCAATAAATTGGAGAACCCTCCAAACTGAATTTAACTGCTGACAAGGAATATAGTTTAAAAATAAAAGAAATTTCTCAGCCTATTACATTCCCTAGTATGGGGAATTGGAAAGAAAACCTCTGAAATCACAGAAGAAATAAAAAGGCAGAAATAGTGTCAGCTAGTCTTAAAGAACTAGTTACCTTAATATCCAAAATAATCAACACCTCTTCAACAAAGAACAAATGTACTTTAATAATAAAAAAATTATATAAAAAAGTAGATTTGTTAGTGTCAATATCTGATGAAGAGAATTTCTGAAAGAGAAAAAAACATTATCAGAGAAGGATAAATCAGTATGTTGTTGGTCATTTGAAACTTCAATAATTAAAAAAGAAGTGAAAAAGACCTAAAAATCGTATTAGAAGGCACGAAGTCAGACATAGCCTTAATCAGAAAACATATTTCTTATAAATCTTCTAAACATTTCTTGCACTTAAGAATGGAAATGTATAAAGCATAAATACTAATGGAATCTGCATGTAAAAGTATATCATAATAACTTATTACAAACCATAGCTAAAGATAAACATTTATAACATTTAAAATAAATGAACTTAGCTTTGGTAGAACTGAAACTCAGTTAAGCATTTTTCCAGAAGTGGCTTCTGACTCAGGGACAAACGGAGACATCTTGCAATATGTAATAGAAAAAACAACATATAAAACAAAATTGATCAAATTCCTTAAATGACAGTTTCAGGAATGGGAAAAAATGCCAGTGAACAAGCTTCTAGCAACCAGAAGCAATAAATAATGAGACTTAAATAATGTGGAGACAATAGTGACGCCCATATTTTTTAGCGACAAAAAAGACGCCCACATTATTTGGCGCCTAAATGCTTTTGGCGCCAAAAATGACGCCACATCCGGAACGCCGACACTTTTGGCTCAAAAAAACGTCAAAAAAAGACGCAACTTCCGGCGACACGTATGACGCCGGAAACAGAAAAAAAAATTGGCGCCAAAAAAGTCAGCGCCAAGAATGACGCAATAAAATGAAGCATTTTCAGCCCCCGCGAGCCTAATAGCCCACAGGGAAAAAGTCAAATTTTAAGGAAAGAAAAAATTGATTCATTCATATGCATTATCCCAAATATGAAACTGACTGTCTGAAATAAGGAATGTTGAACATCCTGAGTCAAGACAAATAAATGTTTGAACACATATATTTAGAACTTTATATAAAAGTGCCCAACCATAGCTTAGAGTGTCACAGAAAATAAGACTTACTTACCCCAGGACACTCATCTACAAGTAGTAGAAAGCCAAACCAGTACTGAAACTTACTTCACCACCTCCATAGGAGGCAAAGTTTGTAAAACTGATTTGTGGGTGTGGTGAGGGGTGTATTTATAGGCATTTTGAGGTTTGGGAAACTTTGCCCCTCCTGGTAGGAATGTATATCCCATACGTCACTAGCTCATGGACTCTTGCTAATTACATGAAAGAAAGCATATTTATGCAATATTCATATTTAATAAAGTGTTATACTGGGTATTTACTGTAAATATTTCACATTCCATTGTTCTGCACATAGCAAAATATGTTGTATGTTTAAATAGGAATTCATATATATATATATATATATATATATATTTAAAAATATATATATATAAATAATCATTATATAATTAATTGTGTGATATTTTAATTCCTATTTCAGATTTGTGGATGGTTGACTGATGAATTAAAGGGACATGAAACCTAAAAAATTTTCTTTCATGATTTAGGAAGAGAATGCAACTTTAAACAACTTTCAAATTCTATTCTATAATTTGCTTCATTCTCTTGATATCCTTTGTTTAAAAGCATATTTAGATAGGCTCAGTAGCTACTGATTGGTGGCTGAACATAGAGGCCTCGTGTGATTGGCTCAGTCATGTGCACTGCTATTTCTTCAACAAATGATATTTAAAGAATGAAGCAAAATAGATAATGGAAGGAAATTTGACTATTGTTTAAAATTGTATTCTCTATCTCAGTGTTTTTCAACCAGTGTGCCGTGGCACACTAGTGTGCCGTGAGAGATCCTCAGGTGTGCCGCGGCAGACTGACAACAGTGCGGGGGTGTCCCTCTTTCAAATTTTGAAATATTGGTAGGTATGTGACAGGCTCATCAGGCATCATTTACAACCATGACATTGACATTCAGTCACAGACAATGATTATGATTGTTTGTGAATGAATGTCAATATGTCATGTATAGTTTGTAGGAGGCATGACAGCACAGCACAGTGTGTGTGTATATATGTATGTGTATATATATATATATATCCTGTATTAGGCTACAATGTGTGATTTTGTAAAATTTTGGGATGGTGGTGTGCCACAGGATTTTTTAATGTAAAAAAGTGTGCCACGGCAAAAAAAAGGTTAAAAATCACTGCTCTATCTGAACCATGAAAGAAAAAAAATGGGTTTCATGTTCCTTTAATAGCTGCCATGCTAGTGGGATGTTCTGTGATAACTTAAATAAGCATGAATGTGTGTGTGTGGCTTTGTGTTTATGTGCATGTGTGTATTACATTGTGTGTGTCTGTATACAGTAGATAGATAGATTGATAGATAGATAGATAATAAATAGCTAGAGGATTAATACATAGCTAATTGATACATAGATAATTGATACATAGATAATTGATACATAGATAATAGATGCTGATTTTTTATTTCCACTTTTGAGAAAAGATGACCCTGCCTTGATAAGTTCATATAAAAATAGGAACAAAAGGAATAAAGTATCATAATACAGCTCACCTTGCTTGCATTGTAACTACATAGCACTATTAAAATGCATGGTTTGTTGGCAACATCACAGTAAAATAAATAAGATTAATTATTACACTGAGAGAAATCATACAGCGTATATTGCATTAAATCTCATGCAGAGGCCATCACACTTGAGCACACCCTACAGCTTATTGTTATAAGACCTCAGCAAACAGGGAAAAAAATAAAGAACAATGCATCAAGCGGAAAGGGGGCATTTTTCAACTCTTATTTTATTTTAATGTTTCTTAATTTAGCTTTCAGTCTCAATAGTATAACCTGTTTCTGAATAACAATTCGCAGCAGATTTGCAAATGAAACCCTATCATCATTTTTTCTAATAATTTCTAATAAATCAATCAAAAACTAGTTGAAGCAGTGATAAGTGGTGTCCGTGTGTGGGTTTGCTTGTTAAGACCTAGTGAGGTCTATCATTAGTTTAAACTACATATTCATTTCCTGATCCCATAATAACAGTATCGGCACTCATCCACATAAAAGAAATAATCATATATTATAATGCCATTTGCACAAAATTACAATAGTTTTGTCTAAAATCAATGTGGTTAGTTTAGTATGAAAGTAAACCAACGGGGAAAGAGAATAAGATAGCAGTATTGTGATAACTTAAATAAGCGTGCATGTGTGTGTGGCTTTGTGTTCATGTACATGTCTGTATTACATTGTGTGTATATTTTTTTTAAGATTAAGGTTTGGGCAAATTGATAAAGAGCTGAATGCCCTTTTAAGAGCAATACCCATACAAATGCCCCTTTAGGGGCAATGGGTAGATTAGGTTTTTTTTTAGAGTTAGGTTTTTATTTTGGGGGGTTGGTTGGGTGGTGAGTTTTACTGTTGGGGGGCTTTGTATTTTTTACAGGTAAAAGAGCTGTTTAACTTAGGGGAATGTTCTACAAAAGGCCCTTTTAAGGACTATTGGTAGTTTATTGTAGGCTAGGGGGTGTTTTTATTTTGGGGAGCTTTTTTATTTTTTATAGGGCTATTAGATTAGGTGTAATTATTTTTATTTTTGATAATTTTTGTAAGCTTAGTGTTTTTTATTTTTCGTAATTTAGTGTTTATTATTTTTTGTACATTTAGATGTTTGATTTTTCTTGTAGTGTTGGCGGTTTAGGGGTTAATATGTTTATTTAGTTGCAGAGATGTGGGAGGCCAGAGGTTTAGGGGTTAATAACTTTATTTTTACGTCTGTGGTGTTGGGGAGCGGCGAATTAGGGGTTAATAGCTTTATAATAGTGTCGGCGATGTCAGGGGTTGGCAGATTAGGGGTTAATAAATGTATTTAATAGTCACAGTGTGGGTGGGCGGCAGATTAGAGGTTAATAAGTTTCATATAGTGTTTGTGATGCGGGAGGCCGGCAGTTTAAGGCTTAATAGGTAGTTTATGGGTGTTAGTGTACTTTGTAACATTTTAGTTATGAGTTTTGTGCAACATTTTTGTTACACAAAACTCATAACTACTGCTCTCAGATGGCGGTATGGATTGTGTCGGTATAGGCTGTAACGCAAGCTTTTTAGCCTCACCGCACAACCTGTAATACCGGCGCTATGAAAATCCCACGCAAAAAAATTCATTTTTTTGAGTGCGGAATGGATGTTGCGTTCCAGGCTAAAATGCTTGCGGTATAGCTATACCGACATGACTCATAATATGCGTTACTGGCCATTACGCTGAAATTGCAATTAAATTTTTTTCAGCCTTAAAAGTCGTATTGCAAAACTCGTAATCTACCCGATAGTGAGATATGGAAGTAAGTTGACAACCCGTTTGCAAGTGTTTCTTCTGGCTGATTATTTAGAGCGGGATTACTCAGTTTTGTAACTGAAGCTGTGCACCACAAACCTTGTCATTTTTATTAAATTAACTAGGCCCAGACTGTGACAACAATAACTTTTTAACCAGACTTAAGTTCTTTATCACTAGCTGCAAAAGGTGATTAACTAGTGGTAATTAACACTTGGGACCAGAAGTTCTTTGGAACTCCCAAGCAGGGTCGGCTCCAAGGGGGGGCTTTGGGGGGCAATGCCGACACAAATGGAATGCTGTGCCCCCTCAAAACACAGGGCTGCTGCAGTGCAAAGAGATTTTTTTTTTTTTTTATTAGACAATCTGTTCTGTAGTGCGATTGCGGGAGCCTCTGAGGAACTGAAAGAGCACCCTGGACAGAATGGGGGAAGTTGTAATAAGCAGCACATTCAGTGTGCTGTTCTGTAGCTATTTCCCTGAATTATAGCAGCACTTCCTGTTAAGAGCTGTCCCCTCCCTTCTCTCCCCCTTCTTCCTGCCCAAGCGCAGTTCTTTTGCTTTGAGGCAGCTAACAGTGATCAGCCACATGAAAGAAAAGCAATTAGAGGTAAGAGAGGGGCAGAGGTCAGCAATAAATACGTTTTTGTGTGTGTGCTGCACTGCAGTTCACAGCAGGTCACAGCCTTTTAACCCCTCCTAGAGCAGAAGGGCTGCTTAGTGTTTGTGAATTCTCTGTTCAGGACACTGTATAAATGTGTTGCATAACAGGGAAAAATATTTCTATTCCTTTTTCTCCACTCTCCCTCTTTTTTTTCTTCTTCTTTCCTCCTCATCTCTCTTTCACTATCTCACCTCCTGTCTCTCTCTATGCCATTACCCCTTCACTTTTTATCATCTCTCTCCTTTTCTTTCCTCTTTCCCCTTTATTTCAATATTTTTGTTTTTTAATGTAGAAGAAAACTATCACCATAAAAGCTTAACAATAAAAATATTACTTTAAGTGAACATACACTGCCCTTTAAATAAACACTAGTGAGCCTACATCTGACAGCACTCTGGCACAAGATTAATTATTTATAGGTTACAAACAGAAAAACATATTTTATTGCAGCTTTAGTTGATTTAAGTAAAAGGTGTCAATTTGTAAAATATGTATTACTGGATTAGAGCATTTCATTAAAGGGACATGAATACATATGAATTTTACTGACAATTTACTGACAATGTTTTTTTCATTATTTGATTTGCCTATTTTCCTCCAATTTTTCCTGCCTCCCCACTGCCCTAGAAATGCTAGATTGCAACATTCTACGCAGTGATTTATGGATCACTGCAGGAGCTCATGTAGATCTGCCAATACATTCCAGTATTTTTAGGGCAATGGAAAAAAAACAGGACAAATTTGAGGTATGTGTATCTATGCGTACTGTTGAAGTGTGTGTGTATCTGTGTACTGTATGTGTCTGTATCTGTGTGTGTACGTGTGTGTATATCTGTGTGTGTATCTGTGTACTGTATGTGTCTGTATCTGTGTGTACCTGTGTACTGTGTATATGTGTACTGTGTGTGTCTGTATCTGTGTGTGTATCTGTGTACTGTGTGTCTGTATCTGTGTCTGTATCTGTGTGTATGTGTGTGTGTCTGTATTTTTGTACTGTGTGTGTCTGTATCTGTGTGTATCTGTGTGTGTGTCTGTATCTGTGTGTATGTGTGTGTCTGTATTTGTGTACTGTGTGTGTCTGTATTTGTGTACTGTGTGTGTCTGTATTTGTGTACTGTGTGTGTCTTGTATGTGTGTGTATCTGTGTACTGTTTGTATGTGTGTATATATATATATATATATATATATATATATATATATATATACAGGGAGTGCAGAATTATTAGGCAAATTAGTATTTTGACCACATCATCCTCTTTATGCATGTTGTCTTACTCCAAGCTGTATAGGCTCGAAAGCCTACTACCAATTAAGCATATTAGGTGATGTGCGTCTTTGTAATGAGAAGGGGTGTGGTCTAATGACATCAACACCCTATATCAGGTGTGCATAATTATTAGGCAACTTCCTTTCCTTTGGCAAAATCAGTCAAAAGAAGGACTTGACAGGCTCAGAAAAGTCAAAAATAGTGAGATATCTTGCAGAGGGATGCAGCACTCTAAAAATTGCAAAGCTTCTGAAGCGTGATCATCGAACAATCAAGCGTTTCATTCAAAATAGTCAACAGGGTCGCAAGAAGCGTGTGGAAAAACCAAGGCGCAAAATAACTGCCCATGAACTGAGAAAAGTCAAGCGTGCAGCTGCCAAGATGCCACTTGCCACCAGTTTGGCCATATTTCAGAGCTGCAACATCACTGGAGTGCCCAAAAGCACAAGGTGTGCAATACTCAGAGACATGGCCAAGGTAAGAAAGGCTGAAAGACGACCACCACTGAACAAGACACACAAGCTGAAACGTCAAGACTGGGCCAAGAAATATCTCAAGACTGATTTTTCTAAGGTTTTATGGGCTGATGAAATGAGAGTGAGTCTTGATGGGCCAGATGGATGGGCCCGTGGCTGGATTGGTAAAGGGCAGAGAGCTTCAGTCCGACTCAGACGCCAGCAAGGTGGAGGTGGAGTACTGGTTTGGGCTGGTATCATCAAAGATGAGCTTGTGGGGCCTTTTCGGGTTGAGGATGGAGTCAAGCTCAACTCCCAGTCCTACTGCCAGTTTCTGGAAGACACCTTCTTCAAGCAGTGGTACAGGAAGAAGTCTGCATCCTTCAAGAAAAACATGATTTTCATGCAGGACAATGCTCCATCACACGCGTCCAAGTACTCCACAGCGTGGCTGGCAAGAAAGGGTATAAAAGAAGAAAATCTAATGACATGGCCTCCTTTTTCACCTGATCTGAACCCCATTGAGAACCTGTGGTCCATCATCAAATATGAGATTTACAAGGAGGGCAAACAGTACACCTCTCTGAACAGTGTCTGGGAGGCTGTGGTTGCTGCTGCACGCAATGTTGATGGTGAACAGATCAAAACACTGACAGAATCCATGGATGGCAGGCTTTTGAGTGTCCTTGCAAAGAAAGGTGGCTATATTGGTCACTGATTTGTTTTTGTTTTGTTTTTGAATGTCAGAAATGTATATTTGTGAATGTTGAGATGTTATATTGGTTTCACTGGTAAAAATAAATAATTGAAATGGGTATATATTTGTTTTTTGTTAAGTTGCCTAATAATTATGCACAGTAATAGTCACCTGCACACACAGATATCCCCCTAAAATAGCTATAACTAAAAACAAACTAAAAACTACTTCCAAAACTATTCAGCTTTGATATTAATGAGTTTTTTGGGTTCATTGAGAACATGGTTGTTGTTCAATAATAAAATTAATCCTCAAAAATACAACTTGCCTAATAATTCTGCACTCCCTGTATAATGTGTGTGTGTATGTGTATACAGGTGTCTGGGATGCACAACATGCAGTGTGATGATCCCGTGTAAAGTCTTCAGACATCCACACACAACCCAGAAATATACAATAAGACATTTCATTACCTGTACAACCTCTCATGTTATTTATCTGCTCAGCTGTTGTTGTGGCCTATTTTATGTAGGAAAAACGACGGACAACGCAAGACTCAGGATGGCGAACCACAGATCAGCCATAAGGAGTGCCCTGGACAAAGGGGTATCGGACCAACCCGTGGCACGCCATTTCCTTATGGCCAAACATAAGGTAACGGACCTAAGATTCGTCTTGATTGACCACGTTCCACCACTTAAACGAGGAGGTGACAGGGACAAAGCCTTACTTCAGTGTGAAACGAGGTGGATACACAGACTTGGTACCCTACATCCTAAGGGCCTAAATATGTCTAACGATTGGCATTGCTTCCTCTGATAACAGTGTGGAGTGGTTAAATACCACTGATCCCATACTTGTGAGGATTCACCCGTGGTGAATCACCCGCTATAGTGGGACACTTGATAGAGCTTGATATCCAACCAGGGATAGTCACTTGTAGCTCTGGGATACACACTAAGATGGACCACCTCGATCTTGACTATACATGAGGGTTGGAATACTAACCAGTGTGTTTCATGTTACATAATGTGATACACACTGGATTAGGCATCCGTGCCACTCATGAGTCTCTACTGTTGCCTTATCAGAGGTGGTTTAAACATGAGAATGAAGGGCACTTGGATAATGTTAGGGTACCATGACACCTCCCCGAACCTAGTATGAATATAACTCTCATTTCTCCATGGAGTCACCTGTCACCATCATGAATGGAATTCTATGACCACTATAATACCACCACCTTATAAAAGGAGTTAACACCTTATAATGACTTATGTATGGACCAGAACTAAACTAGATTACATGCCCTTCCTTGATTGCCAATTATGAATAGTGAACCAATGATATTATTTGAGGTTCAGTTATATGGACACAATGGTATCCAGACACAAGGAGGTAATACTGTTAAACAAATGTTATGCTAACAAGTATCCTGAGATATATACTCATTTGCTAGTCTGTATCAGATATATGCTTAAAATTGGAGTAACAATACAATATGCTACCTTATTTGATGAGGTATGTGGGATACCATAATGTGTTGGACCATGTTATGTTGCTTCTAGTGGAAGCTTTAGTTGTATTTGTATTTACATTTAGTTTTATCTTTATGTACATTTTTGGTTTTTTTGAGTTTCTCATATGACCCATTTGCCATCATAGCTGCTGTAACCTAACAAGGGATTAACTACTAGAGCCTTAGCAACTACCCCACAATAGCTATATGGGTGACAATACACTTTAACTATGCACTATAAGTTGTGCACTATGTAAATTATTCCCCACCGGAGGAAGCCTTAATACCTTGCCCTTTTACATCTGTTTTAACCGTTCTGATGACATTGGGTGAGCTACTGCTTTATTGTTACATGGCCACTTAACACTCACTAATGTGTTCACATCACTCTGATAATGCTGTCAGGGCTTGAAGCTGTATAAACGCACCGCGGTTACCATGACTACAAGCAGTAGCGCAAGCTGGGTGACGTCAGCCGCATATGCTAATTAGCCATGCGGTTTGAGTAATTATACCACAGACGCCGGAGTTCACTGCTCAGCGTCTCCGAGACACATAACTTGGCACTTGACAGCAACACATCTATTTGGCAGACCACTAGTCAGACTGGGGATACTGGCATTTTTACATAAGGTATGTTCCTATACGGAGGTGTCTGCTATGGTTATCAGCAATAATTTAGATCTGTTATGACCTGATAAACATGATGCGTTTACAATAGCAGTGGCATAGATTTACTAGGATTCTCCAATTCTGGGTAACGCTTATTTAAACAATATGTGATATGGTGACTGTGTAATAACCTCAATTATGGACACATACAGACTCATATAAGTAACCAACTAGCTGTAAATTAGGGATAGATTATTGTGACTCAATTTTTCCATGCTTAATGTGACTTTGTAACATGAATCTCGTGCTGAATTATTGTTAACACAGTGTAACCTGATACTGCAAATGTTGGTCTATAGGGATATACATTGCTATAATGATATGTTTGTATTTCTGCTCTATATATTTTACTATTTTATTAGCTTAGTAGTATGGCAATATTGTTTGGTTGAGGGGGTCATCACCATGACAACCACGTTTTTGGCGCAATTCACACAGATATTGTTAGCTTATTGTATATATAAGGCACTATGTTCACTTGCATGTTTGTACTGGTCTGAGGAAGGAGTCTGTGGACTCCGAAACGTTACCACAATAAAATAAGTTTTATGCTTAAACCCAGCGAGTGCAGTCCTATTTTGAAAATACTATATATATATATATATATATATATATATATATATATATATGTATCTGTGAGTGTGGATGTATATCTGTGCTCATGGTGCATTGTCCCATTTCTTTGAAGTATTTTTTGTTCTGGGTAGGGGCCCTGTTCTGTCATTCTGCTTAGGGCCCCTACCCAGTCAGGTGGAGCAGTTGCATGAGAGGAGCTGCGCATAGGCTGCTGCTTGTTTCAGTCAATTTCTGACTGTTAATGTGCTTCTATTACCCAGCCAGCAGGTAGTCTTAGGAGTCTCCTCCTCCACCCTGAACCCAACCATCATGTGTGTGTTTTTGTATGTATGTGTATTGTGTATAAATGTGTGTGTAAGTATGTGTGCATGAGTATGTGTAAATATGTGTGTGTATACTATGTATGTGTAAATGTGTGTATGTGTGTGTATATATATATATATAGCAGTTAGCTGCCGAACTGTGAGGTTGCATCACGCATCTGCAAGGAGCTCCGTGTCTTAACCTCTTATTTGGAATTGGAAGTTAGAGACTTTTTGGACTTGTCTTAACCCTATTAAATTTACCTAAACATCGTGAGTTACTAATTTTTTTAAACAATAGACTATGATAAGAATATGATTGTATCATATAAATATAAGTCTATAAATGGCTACCGGCTTTTATCGATGCCTCAAAAAGTGCACTGTGCCGGGCCTAAGTTCACAGTGCACTTTTGAGGCATCGATAGAAGCCGGTAGCCATTTATAGACTTATATTTATATGATACAATCATGTTCTTATAGGTTCTTAAAGGTTCACAGTACATAGGTTGTATTAAGTAACCTGATATCCATTCGTTATTGTGAAACAGGTATAGCTAAATCTAATCTACAAAATTTCCAGTACCTGAAAACCTAGTATCCTCACTACTATTGCAAACAAAGGAGTTAATTGCATAGGGGGGTTTGGGGTGAATGGCTGTTTAGGGGACATGATTGAGATTTGAGAATGCGTTTAATGGTTTTGGATCATGGTGGTTAAGGGGTGAATTGTTTTTAAGGAGCTATTGCACTGGGGGTCTCAAGTTTAATGGCTCTGTTTTAGTGCACTGCATAGGATTTAGACTTAATTATTTTACCTAGTGATTTAGCACATATTTTCCAAATGTTAATAGTGGGGGATAAGCCAGCCACTTTCCTGCAGAATATGTAGGTCTGCTCTTATTTTGACTCTCATACATGTTTTGTAAATGTGTGCCCCCTCGTTAAAAAAAAATGCCCCCCATTTCATTCGTTCTGGAGCCGACCCTGCTCCCAAGCAAGGTCTCCAGTTATAAAATGACATTAGAACATCATTTTTCACAATAATATCTTGTTAATTCATCAGGAATTATTTGCTGCATTGCAAAAGATCTGCATGCAAAATAAAGCATTTGAAAATGTAATTTTCTTGGATAAAAATAAGTATTGTTTTGCAGACTTAATACATACCTTATTTGCTGTGCCGATTAGGGAAAGAAATAAACAATCACACGTACACAACAACTAATCTCTCTGCAGCATGTAGGAGTGTCAGTGCTCTGAATTCCATGGAATTCACTCTTTGAAAAATGAAATATGTTGTGCTAGATTACAAGTGGCGCTTTATCTGTTGTTTATATTGGCTCTTTCCAAGTTTCGAAAAAAGCTTGTGTATTACAGGTTGAAATTTAGCACACAGGGGGATAGTGTGACTTCAGAGCAGTGATAAACTGTTATGCCAGACAAAAAAGTGGCACAAAGCACATCAAAATTATATTTAAAAGTACAGTTACACTCATACACTCATAATACCACTATTAAACACAAATAAAAATATGTCACATTCCAATGTTCTTCACATAGGGGAACATATTCTAAGTATTTTAGAATAGATATTCCTATCTAAATATATATATATATATATATATATATATATATATATATATATATATATATATATATATATATATATATATATATATATATATATACACATACAGGTAGCCCTCAGTTTACGCCGGGGTTAGGTTCCAGAAGGAATGGTTGTAAATCGAAACCGTTGTAAATTGAAACCCAGTTTATAATGTAAGTCAATGGGAAGTGAGGGAGATAGGTTCCAGGCCCCTCTCAAAATTGTCATAAGTAGCACCTAATACATTATTTTTAAAGCTTTGAAATGAAGACTTTGAATGCTAAACAGCATTATAAACCTAATAAAATAATCACACAACACAGAATATATAATTAAACTAAGTTAAATGAACAAAAACATTTGCTAAACAGCATTATAAACCTAATAAAATAATCACACAACACAGACTTCACTTGCATTTTTCTGCAAACAGTTCTTTCTATGCATTCCAGTCTGGACTGATTTATAGACAGGAAGATCTTGTTCCTTTGAAATCTGCTCGATAGCTCAGGTCTGGTTAAACTGATTAATTTCAGCTTGCTTGGCTTTGCTGCAACACAAGCGGACAGCTCCACCTACTGGCTATTTTAATAAATGCACTGCTTCTCAATGCTTTTCAATAGCAGTCACATGACTGGAAAAAAAGGTTGTTATTCTGAAACGGTGTAAATTGAACCGTTGTAAAATGAGGGCCACCTGTATACTGTGTGTGTGTATATATATATATATATATATATATATATATATATATATATATATACTTATACTGTATATGTGTGTGTGTATATATCTATATACAGTGGGTATTGAAAAGAATCACCCCCCTGAAAATAATCACATTTTGTTGCTTTGCAGCTTGAAAGACAGACACAGTTTTTGTTTATCCAGTTGTAATTACCCAGTGCAACTTATAACATCCAAGTGAAAGATATAACACCAACATGTCAGGCAAAAATAAAAACAATTCAAATACAGAATCACTGAGTTGGAAAAAGGATCACCCTCTCCTAAAATTACTTGTAAACTCAAACAGGTGTAGCTAATCACCTTCTCAACATCACACACAAAGCCATTTGACCTTCAACTGTGATCAACTATGGACATATTGATTAGAGCTTTCCTGGAACATCTCAGTCCCTGGTAGTGCAACTGACGCAAACAATCAACTATGGGTGGCAAGGCACTGTCAAAAGATCTCCGGGATAATGTTGTGGACAGGCACAAGTCAGGAGAACTATACAAGACAATATCAAAGGTTTTATCATTGCCTAGATGCATTGTGAAGTGTATTATTAAGAAGTGGAATGTATTTGGTACAACACAGACCCTTTCTGGGTCAGGACGTCACTCCAAACTGGATGAAAGAGCCAGGAGGAAACTGGTCAGAGAGGCTACCAAGAGGCCCACAGCAACTCTGAAGCAGTTGCAGGAATTTATGACAGAGTGGTCCTTGTGTGCATGTGACAACACGATCACAAATTCTCCACAAATGTGCCTTGTATGGGAGGGTTGCAAGAAAAAAGCCACTCCTCAAGAAAGGCCACATGCAGTCACGGCTGAGCTTTGCCATAACACACCTAGGAGATTCTTAAGCCACATGGAAAAAGGTGTTATGGTCAGATGAAACTAAAATTGAATTATTTGGCCTCAATACCAAAAAATATGTCTGGAGGAAATCCAATACATCTCACCATCCAAATAACACCATGGCTACAATAAAGCATGGAGGTGGTAATATCCTGTTATGGGGGTGTTTCTCTGCAACAGGCACTGGAGCACTTGTCAGGATAGAAGGAATAATGGATGGGGCAAAATACAGTCAAATTCTTGAGGAAAATCTGCTGCCCTCTGCCAGGAAGTTGTCAATGGTGAGAAGGTTTACCTTCCAACATGACAATGACCACCCCATTGAATATCTTATGCAAGGCTTGAAGACTGCAGTCAACAAACAGTCACCATGAAATGTAACGGAAATAGAGCAGTTCTTCAAAGAAGAGTGGGCAAATATTACACAGTCTAGATGTGCAAAGTTAGTAGACACGTATCCTAACAAACTAAAGGCTGTAATTAAAGCAAAAGGTGGTTCAACAAAATACTGACACAAGGGGGTGATCCTTTTTTCAACTCAGTGATTCTGCTTTTGAATTGTTTTTATTTTTGCCTGACATGTTGGTGTTATATCTTTCACTTGGATGTTATAAGTTGCAGTAATTACCACTGGATAAACAAAAACTGTGTCTGTCTTTATTTCAGGCTGCAAAGCAACAAAATTATTTTCAAGGGGGGGTGATTCTTTTCAATATCCACTATAGGTATAGTATATTTTACAAATATATATATATATGTCTGTGTGTGTGATTATGAATAAATACAACATATTCTGCTATGTGAAGAACATTGGAATGTGAAATAATAATTTTTGATGTCGGGTAAAAGAAAATGTGATCAGGTTTGTGTGACTTGTTGGGTGTTAGTTTTTTTCCACTTTTTGTGAATCATTGAAGTCTATGGGGGATATTTATCAAGCTGTCAACTGTGCTGCATTCGCCGATACCAATACGCTCGCCTAACATTGCGGCCGCGGACCTGAATACAATCTCCATATTTATTAAAAAAAAGCCAGCAAAAAGATGTGCACCACGTACGGGGTGTTGAGCATCGAACTGTTGTTAACTAGCAGTCATCGATCTTCGGCTTTTTATCAACTTTATTTATACCCTGTCACTAAATGCCGCCACTATACTAAAATGTTTAACCTCTATCCCTCCACTCCCCGACCCCGCTGCATCCTATATCAAGTTATTAACCCCTATCCCGCCGCTCCCGGACCCCGTCGCAACCTAAATAAAGTTATTAACCCCTATCCCACCACTCCCAGATCCTGCCGCAACCTAAATAAAGTTATTAACCCCTATCCTGCCACTCACGGACCCATCCGCAACCTAAATCAAGTTATTAACCCCTATACCGCCGCTCCCGGACGCCGCCGCAACCTAAATAAAGTTATTAACCCCTATCCCGCCACTCCCAGATCCTGCCACAACCTAAATAAAGTTATTAACCCCTATCCTGCTGCTCCGGGACCCAGCCGCAACCTAAATCAAGTTATTAACCCCTATCCCGCCACTCCCAGATCCTGCCACAACCTAAATCAAGTTATTAACCCCTATCCTGCTGCTCCCGGACCCAGCCGCAATCTAAATCAAGTTATTAACCCCTATCCCGCCGCACCAGGACCCCGCCGCAACCTAAATAAACATATTAACCCCTAAACCTCGCGCCTCCCACATCACTACCACTAACTAAACCTATTAACCCCTAAACCGCCAGCCCCCCACATCACCACAAACTAAATTAAACTATTAACCCCTAAACCTAACAACCCGCTAACTTTAAATTACATTTACAACATCTCTATCTTCAAATAAATTTAAACTTACCTGTATAAATAAACTATTTTTAAACTATTAACCTACCCTAACTATTATTCTACAACTAAATTAAACTAGCAATTAAATAAACTGTATTACATATTGAAAAAACCTAACCCTACTCAAATTATTTAAATCTACAATTAAACCTTATTAAAAATGACTAAATTACCAAAAAAATAAATGCTAAGTTACAAAAATAAAACACACTAAAGTACGAAAAACAAACAAACCACATTATCAAAAATAAAAAAGAATTACACCAAATCTAAAATAACACCCCCCAAAATAAAAAAAAACGTAGCCTACAATAAACTACCAATGGCCCTCAAACACCCCCCAACAGTAAAACTCACCTCCCAACCAACCCCCACATTTAAAATTACCTAAGCTCCCCATTGCCCTGAAAAGGGCATTTGTATGGGCATTGCCCTTGAAAGGGCATTTAGCTCTTTTACTGCCCAGACCCTAATCTAAAAATAAACCCACCCAAAAAAACTTAAATAAACCTAACACTAACCCCCGACGATTCCCTTACAGTTATTGAAGTCCCGCTTAAAGGATCCATCCAGCCGGCGAAGTCCTTATCCAGACGGCAAGAAGTCTTCATCCAGACGGCATCTTCTATCTTCATCCATCTGGCGCGGAGCAGGTCCATCCTGAAGAAATCCGGCGCGGAGCTCCTCTTCATAGGGTCACCGCCGTAAACTGGAACTTCAAAGCAAGTGACATCATCCAAGATGGCGTCCCTTGCATTCCTATTGGCTGAAAGATTTCAATCAGCCAATAGGATTATAGCTACTAAAATCCTATTGGATGTTCCAATCAGCCAAAAGGATTTGAGCAGCTCTCATCCTATTAGCTGTTCCAATCTGTCAATAGGATGAGAGCTCAATCCTATTGGGTGATTGGAACAGCCAATAGGATATGAGCAGCTCTCATCCTATTGGCTGTTCCAATCAGCCAATAGGATGAGAGCTCATTTATTTATATGCATAAATAAAAAGAGAGAACCGCTCAAACTGGGAATGAAAAATAGCATAATAGCTTGTTCTATGGCTAGTTACCACCCAAGAAGCAGCCTCTTATTGCTCAACATGTGCCTTTCACAGAGAAGAACTTTCCTGAAGCATATCAGTCTGATTCTGACTTCACAGTACAGTCCAGCCCCGAAATATCAGGCAATCCCTCTCTAAACATGAGAAACAGCAAAACCCCAGACGTACTTCTAGGCCCACTGTGGGCCCCATCAGTGAGGCGCAGTCATATCCCTCCAGGCACATTGAGCAACGGGTCCACGTCTGGATTCCCGCATCACACTTATGGAGACTTCCCTAAGTGTCATAATTTGCATAAATAAAAAGAGAGAAGCGCTCAATCTGGGAATAAATAATAGCTTGTTCTATGGCTAGTTACCACCCAAGAAGCAGCCTCTTCTTGCTCAACATGTGCCTTTCACAGAGAAGAACTTTCCTGAAGCATATCAGTCTGATCCTGACTTCACAGTACAGTCCAGCCCTGAAATACCAGGCAACCCCTCTCTGAACAATAGAAACAGCAAAGCCCCAGACGTACGTCTCAGCCCACTGTGAGCCCCATCATTGAGGTGCAGCCATATCCCTCAAGGCACACTGAGCAACGGGTCCACGTCTGGATTCCCACATCACACTTAGGGAGACCTCCCTAACTGTCATAATTTGCATAAATAAAAAGAGAGAAGCGCTCAACCTGGGAATGAACAATAGCATAATAGCTTGTTCTATGGCTAGTTACTACCCAAGAAGCAGCCTCTTCTTGCTCAACATGTGCCTTTTCACAGAGAAGAACTTTCCTGAAGCATATCAGTTTTATCCTGACTTCACAGTACAGTCCAGCCCCGAAATACCAGGCAATCCCTCTCTGAACAAGAGAATCAGCAAAACCCCAGACGTACGTCTCGGCCCATTGTGAGCCCCGTCAGTGAGGTGCAGCCATATCCCTCCAAGCACACTGAGAAATGGGTCCATGTCTGGATTCCCGCATCACACTTAGGGAGACTTCCCTAAGTGTCATAATTTGAATATCTAAAAAGAGAGAAGCGCTTAACCTGGGAACGAAGAATAGCATAATAGCTTGTTCTATGGCTAGTTACAACCCAAGAAGCAGCCTCTTCTTGCTAAAAATGTGCCTTTCACAGAGAAGGACTTTCCTCAAGCATATCAGTCTGATTTTGACTTCACAGTACAGTCCAGCCCCGAAATACCAGGCAATCCCTCTCTGAACAAGAGAAACAGCAAAACCCCAGACTTATGTCTCAGTCCACTGTGGGCCCTTTCAGTGAGGTGCATCCATATCCCTCTAGGCACATTAGGCAACAGGTCTACCTCTGGATTCCCGCATCACACTTAGGGAGACTTCCCCAAGTGTCATAATTTGCATAAATAAAAAGAGAGAAGCACTCAAGCTGGGAACAAACAATTCATAATAGCTTGTTCTATGGCTAGTTACCACCCAAGAAGCAGTCTCTTCTTGCTCAACATGTGCCTTTCACAGAGAAGAACTTTCCTGAAGCATATCAGTCTGATCCTGACTTCACAGTACAGTACAGCCCTGAAATACCAAGCAATCCCTCTCTGAACAAGAGAAACAGCAAAACCCCAGACGTATGCCTCATCCCACTGTGGGTCCCGTCATTGAGGTGCAGCCATATCCCTCCAGGCACACTGAGCAACGGGTCCACATCTGGATTCCTGCATCACACTTAAGGAGACCTCCCTAACTGTCATAATTTGCATACACAAAAAAAGAGAAGAGCTCAACATGGGAACGAACAATAGCATAATAGCTTGTTCTATGGCTAGTTACCACCCAAGAAGCAGCCTCTTCTTGCTCAACATGTGCTTTTCACAGAGAAGAACTTTCCTGAAGCATATCAGTCTGATCTTGACTTCACAGTACAGTCCAGCCCTGAAATACCAGGCAATCCCTCTCTGAACAAGAGAAACAGCAAAACCCCAGACGTACGTCTCGGCCCACTGTGGGCCCCGTCAGTGAGGTGCAGCCATATCCCTCCAAGCACACTGAGCAACGGGTCCATGTCTGGATTCCTGCATTACACTTAGGGAGACCTCCCTAACTGTCATAATTTGCATAAATAAAAAGAGAGAAGCCCTCAACCTGGGAACAAACAATAAATAAATATACATATGCAACAAAAAACCTGACAAAAGGAGTTAAAATTGAACCTCAAAATGTGAAATTGCTACTTAAAGGGAGACTCGAGACAAAAAGGAAATTTATGCTTACCTGATAAATTGATTTCTTCTACAATACGACAAGTCCACGGATTTCATCCTTACTTGTGGGATATTATCCTTCTGCTAACAGGAAGTGGCAAAGAGCACCACAGCAGAGCTGTATATATAGCTCCTCCCTTCCCCTCCACCTCCAGTCATTCGACCGAAGGTTATAGGAAGAGAAAAGAAAAGCTAAAAGGTGCAGAGGTGACTGAAGTTGTAAATAATAAAAACCATAATCTGTCTTAAATTGACAGAGAGGGCCGTGGACTTGTCGTATCGTAGAAGAAGTCAATTTATCAGGTAAGCATAAATTTCCTTTTCTTCTACAAGATACGACGAGTCCATGGATTTCATCCTTACTTGTGGGATACAATACCAAAGCAACAGGACACGGATGAAAGGGAGGGACAAGACAGGAACCTAAACAGAAGGCACCACTGCTTGAAGAACCTTTCTCCCAAAAATAGCCTCAGAAGAAGCAAAAGTATCAAATTTGTAAAATTTTGAAAAAGTATGAAGGGACGACCAAGTCACAGCCTTAAAAATCTGTTCAACAGATGCATTGTTTTTAAAAGCCCATGTGGAAGCCACAGCCCTAGTAGAATGAGCCGTAATTCTTTCAGGAGGCTGCTGTCCAGCCGTCTCATATGCCATGCAGATGATACTTCTCAGCCAAAAAGAAAGAGAGGTAGCCATAGCTTTCTGACCCCTACGCTTTCCACAATAAACAATGAACAATGAAGATGATTGACGGAAATCCTTAGTTGCCTGTAAGTAAAACTTTAAGGCACAGACCACATACAGACGCTCCTTCTCGGAAGAAGGATTAGGACACAACGAAGGAACAATAATTTCCTGATTAATATTCTTATTCGAAACAAACTTAGGAAGAAAACCAGGTTTGGTATGTAAAACCACCTTATCAGAATGAAAAATGAGATAAGGAGAATCACACTGTAGCGCTGAAAGCTCAGAAACTTTTCGAGCTGAAGAAATAGCAACCAAAAACAGAACTTTCCAAGATAATTTTTTTAAATTTATGGAATGCAAAGGTTCAAACGGAACCCCTTGAAGAACTCGAAGAAATAAATTCAAACTCCAGGGAGGAGTAATTGGTCTAAATACAGGCTTAATTCTGGTTAGAGCCTGACAAAAAGACTGAACATCTGGCACATCTGCCAAATGATTGTGAAACAAAATTGACAATGCAGAAATTTGTCCCTTTAAGGAACTAGCTGATAAGCCTTTCTCCAATCCTTCTTGGAGAAAAGACAGAATCCTAGGAATCCTAACTTTACTCCATGAGTAGCCCTTGGATTCACACCAATAAAGATATTTACACCATATCTTATGATAGATTTTTCTAGTGACAGGCTTTCTAGCCTGTATCAAAGTACTAATCAGAGAATCCTCGCTTCGATAAAATCAAGCGTTCAATCTCCATGCAGTCAGCTGCAGAGAAGTTAGATTTGGATGTTGGAAAGGACCTTGAATGAGAAGGTCCTGTCTCAAAGGAAGTTTCCACGGTGGTAGCGAAGACATGTCCACTAGATCCGCATACCAAGTCCTGCATGGCCACGCAGGCGCTATCAGGATCACTGAAGCTTTCTCCTGTTTGATTCAAGCGATCACATGAGGAAGGAGAGGAAATGGTGGAAACACATAAGCTAGGCTGACCGACCAAGGCACTGCGAAGGCATCTATCAGTTCGGCCTGGGGATCCCTTGACCTGGATCCGTATCTTGGAAGCTTGGCATTCTGTCAAGATGCCATCAGATCCAATTCCAGTTTGCCCCAATGGAGAATCAAAGAGGCAAATACCTCCGGGTGAAGTTCCCACTCCCCCGGATGAAAAGTCTGTCGGCTTAGAAAATCCGCTTCCCAGTTCTCTACTCCTGGGATGTGGATTGCTGACAGGTGACAAGAGTGGGTCTCTGCCCAACAGATTATCTTGGATACCTCTCTCATTGCTAAGGAACTCCTTGTGCCCCCTGATGATTGATATAGGCCACAGTCGTGATGTTGTCCGACTGGAATCTGATGAATTTGGCCGAAGCCAACTGAGGCCATGCCTGAAGCGCATTGAATATTGCTCTCAATTCCAGAATATTGATTGGAAGTAGAGACTCCACCTGAGTCCAAACACCCTAAGCCTTCAGGGAATTCCAGACTGCACCCCAGCCCAGAAGGCTGGCATCCATTGTCACTATCACCCACGAGGGTCTGCGAAAGCAAGTCCCCTGGGACAGATGATACAGCGACAACAACCAAAGAAGAGAGTCTCTGGTCTCTTGATCCAGATATATCTGAGGAGATAAATCCGCATAATCCCCATTCCACTGTCCGAGCATGCACAGCTGCAGCGGTCTGAGATGAAAGCGAGCAAATGGAATTATGTCCATTGCCGCTACCATTAATCCAATTACTTCCATACACTGAGCCACTGATGGCTGAGGAATGGACTGAAGTGCTCGGCAAGTATTTAGAATCTTTGATTTTCTGACCTCTATCAGAAATATTTTCCTGGTTACCGAGTCTATCAGAGTTCCCAAGAAAGGAACCCTTGTCTGTGGGACAAGTGAACTTTTCTCTATGTTCACCTTCCAACCGTAAGTTCTCAGAAAAGACAGCACTGTGTCCGTGTGAGATTTTGTCAGATGATATGTTGATGCCTGGATCAGGATATCGTCCAGATAAGGCGCCACTGCTATGCCTCATGGTCTTAGAACTGCCAAAAGAGACCCTAGAACCTTTGTGAAGATTCTGGGTGCTGTAGCCAACCCGAAGGGAAGAGCCACAAACTGATAATGTTTGTCCAGGAAGGCAAACCTTAGAAACTGATGATGATCCTTGTGGATAGGAATATGAAGGTAAGCATCCTTCAAATCCACGGTAGTCATATATTGACCCTCCTGGATCATCGTTAAAATTGTTCGTATAGTCTCCATCTTGAATGATGGAACTCTGAAAAACTTGTTTAGACACGTGAGGTCTAAGATGGGTCTGAAAGTTCCCTCTTTTTTGGGAACCACAAATAGATTTGATTAAAACCCCTGTCCCTGTTCCAATTTTGGAACTGGACAAATTATTCCCATAGTAAAAAGGTCTTTTACACAGCGTAAGAACGCCTCTCTTTTTATCTGGTTTGCAGATAATTTTGAAAGATGAAATCTCCCTCTTGGGAGAAAGTCCTTGAATTCCAGTCGATAACCGTGGGTCACTATTTCTAGTGCCCAGGGGTCCTGAACATCTCTTGCCCAAGCCTGGGCAAAGAAAGAGAATCTGCCCCCTACGAAATCTGGTCCCGGATCGGGGGCCGCCCCTTCATGCTCTCTTAGTAGCAGCAGCGGCTTTTTGGATTGTTTACCTTTATTCCAATTCTGGTTGGGTCTCCAGACTGACTTAGATTGGGTAAAATTCCCTTCCTGCTTTGTAGCAGAAGAGGAAGCTGACGGTCCTCCTTTAAAGTTCCGAAAGGAACGAAAATTATTTTGTTTACCCCTCATCTTAACAGACTTATCCTGAGGTAGGGCATGGCCTTTACCTCCTGTAATGTCAGAAATGATTTCCTTCAATTCAGGCCCAAAAAGGGTCTTACCTTTAAAAAGAATAGCCAAAAGCTTAGTTTTTGATGAGACATCAGCAGACCAAGATTTGAGCCACAACGCTCTGTGCTAGGATAGCAAATCCTGCATCTTTTGCCGCTAATTTAGCAATTTGAAAAGCGGCATCAGTAATAAAAGAATTAGCTAGCTTGAGAGCCTTAATTCTATCTAAGATGTCATCTAATGGAGTCTCAACCTTAAGAGACTTTTCTAGAGCCTCAAACTAAAAAGCTACTGCTGTAGTTACTGGAACAATGCAAGCCGTAGGTTGTAAAAGAAACCCCTGATTAATAAATAATTTCTTTAGTAGACCCTCTAATTTCTTATCCATAGGGTCTTTGAAAGCACAACTTTCCTCAATGGGTATAGTTATACGCTTTGCTAGGGTAGATATAGCTCCCTCTATCTTAGGGACCGTTTGCCAAGAGTCCCGAATGGTGTGATATGGGAAACATTTTCTTAAAATTAGGAGGGGGAGAGAACGGTATACCTGGTCTATCCCATTCCTTTCTTATAATTTCCGAAATTCTCTTAGGAACCGGAAAAACATAATTTATGTAAGAACTTACCTGATAAATTCATTTCTTTCATATTAGCAAGAGTCCATGAGCTAGTGACGTATGGGATATACATTCCTACCAGGAGGGGCAAAGTTTCCCAAACCTCAAAATGCCTATAAATACACCCCTCACCACACCCACAAATCAGTTTAACGCATAGCCAAGAAGTGGGGTGATAAGACAAAAGTGCGAAAGCATAAAAAATAAGGAATTGGAATAATTGTGCTTTATACAAAAAAATTATAACCACCACAAAAAGGATGGGCCTCATGGACTCTAGCTAATATGAAAGAAATGAATTTATCAGGTAAGTTCTTACATAAATTATGTTTTCTTTCATGTAATTAGCAAGAGTCCATGAGCTAATGACGTATGGGATAATGAATACCCAAGATGTGGATCTTCCACGCAAGAGTCACTAGAGAGGGAGGGATAAAATAAAGACAGCCAATTCCGCTGAAAAAAATCCACACCCAAAATAAAGTTAAAATCTTATAATGAAAAAAAATGAAATTATAAGCAGAAGAATCAAACTGAAACAGCTGCCTGAAGAACTTTTCTACCAAAAACTGCTTCAGAAGAAGAAAACACATCAAAATGGTAGAATTTAGTAGAAGTATGCAAAGAAGACCAAGTTGCTGCTTTGCAAATCTGATCAACCGAAGCTTCATTCCTAAACGCCCAGGAAGTAGAAACTGACCTAGTAGAATGAGCTGTAATCCTTAGAGGCGGAGTTTGACCCGACTCGACATAAGCATGATGAATTAAAGATTTCAACCAAGATGCCAAAGAAATGGCAGAGGCCTTCTGACCTTTCCTAGAACCGGAAAAGATGACAAATAGACTAGAAGTCTTTCGGAAATTCTTAGTAGCTTCAACATAATATTTCAAAAGCTCTAACTACATCCAAAGAATGCAATGATCTCTCCTTAGAATTCTTAGGATTAGGACATATTGAAGGAACCACAATTTCTCTACTAATGTTGTTAGAATTCACAACCTTAGGTAAGAATTTAAAAGAAGTTCACAACACCGCCTTATCCTGATGAAAAATCAGAAAAGGAGACTCTCAAGAAAGAGCAGATAATTCAGAAACTCTTCTAGCAGAAGAGATGGCCAAAAGAAACAAAGCTTCCCAAGAAAGTAATTTAATGTCCAATGAATGCATAGGTTCAAACGGAAGAGCTTGAAGAGCCCCCAGAACCAAATTCAAACTCCAAGGAGGAGAAATTGACTTAATAACAGGTTTTATACGAACCAAAGCTTGTACAAAACAATGAATAACAGGAAGACTAGTAATCTTTCTGTGAAAAAGAACAAAAAGAGCAGAGATTTGTCCTTCAAGGAACTTGCAGACAAACCTTTATCCAAACCATCCTGAAGAAACTGTAAAATTCTAGGAATTCTAAAAGAATGCTAAGAAAAATCATGAGAAAAAACACCAAGAAATGATAAACCTTCCAGACTCTAAAATATATTTTTCTAGATACAGATTTATGAGCCTGTAACATAGTATTAATCAGAGAAACCTCTATGACTGAGAATCAAGCGTTCAATCTCTATACCTTAAAATTTAAGGATTTGCGATCCTGATGGAAAAAAGGACCTTGTGATAGAAGGTCTGGTCTTAACGGAAGAGTCCACGGTTGGCAAGTGGCCATCCGGACAAGATCCGCATACCAAAACCTGTGAGGCCATGCTGGAGCCACCAGCAGAACAGACGAGCACCCCTTAGAATCTTGGAAATTACTCTTGGAAGAAGAACTAGAGGTGGAAAGATATAGGCAGGATGATACTTCCAAGGAAGTGACAATGCATCCACTGCCTCCGCCTGAGGATCCCTGGATCTGGACAGATACCTGGGAAGCTTCTTGTTTAGATGAGAAGCCATCAGATATATTTCTGGAAGTCCCTACATTTGAACAATCTGAAGAAATACCTCTGGGTGAAGAGACCATTCGCCCGGATGTAACGTTTGAGATAATTCACTTCCCAATTGTCTATACCTGGGATATGAACCGCAGAAATTAGACAGGAGCTTGATTCCGCCCAAACCAGAATTCGAGATACTTCTTCATAGCCAGAGGACTGTGAGTCCCTCCTTGATGATTGACATATGCCACAGTTGTGACATTGTCCGTCTGAAAACAAATGAACGACTCTCTCTTTAGAAAAGGCCATGACTGAAGAGCTCTGAAAATTGCATGGAGTTCCAAAATATTGATTGGTAATCTCACCTCCTGAGATTCCCAAACCCCTTGTGCTGTCAGAGACCCCCAAAAAGCTCCCCAACCTGTCAGACTTGCATCTGTTGAAATCCCAGTCCAGGTTGGAAGAAAAAAAGAAGCCCCCTGAATTAAACAATGGTGGTCTGTCCACCACGTCAGAAAGTGTCGAACAATCGGTTTTAAAGATATTAATTGAGATATCTTTGTATAATCCCTGCACCACTGGTTCAGCATACAGAGCTGAAGAGTTCGCATGTGAAAACGAGCAAAGGGAACCGCGTCCAATGCAGCAGTCATAAGACCTAGAATTTCCATGCATAAGGCTACCGAAGGGAAAGATTGAGACTGAAGGTTTCGACAAGCTGAAACCAATTTCAGACGTCTCTTGTCCGTCAGAGACAGAGCCAAGGACACTGAATCTATCAGGAAACCTAAAAAAGGTTACCCTTGTCTGAGGAATCAATGAACTGATTGGTAAATTGATCCTCCAACCATATTCTAGAAGAAACAACACTCATAAAAGACTGGAAAGGTTCTTTCTAGTGAAAATGAGCAAAGGGAATTGAATCCAATGCCGAGGCCATAAGACCTAAAACTTCTATGCATATATAGCAACTGAAGGAAATAATAGAGACTAAAGGTACCGACAGACGGAACCCAATAGAATTATCCCTTGTCTGATAGAGACAGTGACACAAACTTTCTGGAAACCTAAAAAAAGGTGACCCTTGTGTGAGGAATCAAGAGCTTTCGGAAAAAAAAAAAGAACCTCTAACTATGTCCTGAAGAGCAAGTGAATCATATGAGATTCCGCATCCTCAGAAAATAATCTGAATGAAAACAGAAAAATTAAAATATGCATTTATTGTATCTAATGAAAACAAATAATGCTATCAATGACCATAAAAAGGCAAAATAGTTTGAATAAAACTCCAAACCCGGTTCCTAAAAAATGAACTGCAAGAAATACCCCAGAAGATTCCAGGTCTGAGCAGCGCTTGAACCCCATGGGTGCCCAGCCATGCTTCAATAGTACCCAAAATATATAGGACAGAAACACACTTAAAGAAAGTGTTAGCCTTACTGGAATAAAATCAAAGAAATTTGGACAAAATAGAACCAAATAATTTTCAAAGAAGTCTTAACCTGCCCCTTACCAGCCAAGCTGGAATACGGCACGTACATCGCAATATTAGGGAGCTGATTTCGAACCCCAATTACAAACATGTTACTTGGGAAAGAACTCAGGAATTCGTTCCTTAATAAGAACAATTAAACTAGTATAAGCTTAAAGTTTTAGTCTTAGAACTCAATCTTGAAGCCCAGAGTAACAGTTAAGAATTGAATCCAATTATAAAAACAAATAATTGATTATCTTAGAACAAAATTCTTCTAGCTAAAATAGCTAAAGACATAGATTAACCCTCATTTGCGAAAATATTCAATAAAATGAAGACACAAATGGAATTATTAGCATGATAGTCCGGTTTAAAGGATCAGTCAATACAGTGGACTTGCATAATCAATAAATGCAAAACAACAAGACAAATGCAACAGCACCTAGTCTAGTAAATGTTGTCCCTTAACAATGCTAAAATAAATCATAATCTGATACTTGATCTTAAAGTAAACAGAAAAAATGAAGCAATTGCAATATCCAAATAAATCACAGGACCAAGAAAAGTACCTGAAGCTAAATAATTTTCCATAAATAAGATACAACTATCTAAAGGAAAATAAATACTATTTTGCTATAGAAACAATAGCATAATTAGTAGAAGTAGAGAGAGCCCCACTAAATTGGAGAACCCTCCAAATTGAATTTAACTGCTGGCAAAGAATACAGTTTAAAACCTTTGAAAAAGGAATAAAAGAAAATTCTCAGCCTATTCCATTCCCTAGAATGGGGAATTGGAAAGAAAACCTCTGAAAACACAGAAGAAATAAATAGGCAGAAATAGAGTCAGCTAGTCTTAAAGAACTAGTTACCTTAATATCCAAAATAATCAACACCTTTTCAACAAAGAACAAATGTACTTTAATAATAGAAAAATAATAAAAAAGTAGATTTGTTAGTGTCAATATCTGATGAAGAAGATTTCTGAAAGAGAAAAAACATCATCAGAGAAGGATAAATCAGTATGTTGTTGGTCATTTGAAACTTCAATAAGTCAGACAAAGCCTTTAAAATAGAATCAGAAAATATTTCTTATAAATCTTCTAAATATTTCTTGTACATAAAATGTAAGAATGGAAATATATAAAGCATAAACACTAATGGATTCTGCATGTAAAAATATATCATAATACCTTATTACAAACCATAGCTAAAGATAAACATTTATAACATTTAAAATAAATGAACTTAGCTTTGGTAGAACTGAAACTCAGTTAAGCGTTTTTCCAGAAGTGGCTTCTGATTCAGGGACAATCTGAGACATCTTGCAATATGTAATAGAAAAAAAAACAACATATAAAGCAAAAATGATCAAATTCCTTAAATGACAGTTTCAGGAATGGGAAAAAAATGACAATGAACAAGCTTCTAGCAACCAGAAGCAATAAATAATGAGACTTAAATATTGTGGAGACAACAATGACTCTTGAATTTTTTAGCGCCAAAAAAGCCGCCCACATTATTTGGCGCCTAAATGCATCCGGTAACGCCGACATTTTTTGGCGCAAAAACGTCAAAAAAATGACGCAACTTCCGGCGACACGTATGACGCCGGAAATGACAAAAAAAAGTTTGCGCCAAGAAAGTCCGCGCCAAGAATGACGCAATAAAATGAAGCATTTTCAGCCCCCGCGAGCCTAACAGCCCACAGGAAAAAAGTCAAAATTTAAGGTAAGAAAAAAATGATTTATTCATATGCATTATCCCAAATATGAAACTGACTGTCTGAAATAAGGAACGCTGAACATCCTGAATCAAGGCAAATAAATGTTTAAACACATATATTTAGAACTTTATATAAAAGTGCCCAACCATAGCTTAGAGTGTCACAGAAAATAAGACTTACTTACCCCAGGACACTCATCTACATGTAGTAGAAAGCCAAACCAGTACTGAAACGAGAATCAGTAGAGGTAATGGTATATATAAGAGTATATCGTCGATCTGAAAAGGGAGGTAAGAAATGAATCTCTACGACCGATAACAGAGAACCTATGAAATAGACCCCGTAGAAGGAGATCATTGAATTCAAATAGGCAATACTCTCTTCACATCCCTCTGACATTCACTGCACGCTGAGAGGAAAACGGGCTCCAACCTGCTGCGGAGCGCATATCAACGAAGAATCTAGCACAAACTTACTTCACCACCTCCACAGGAGGCAAAGTTTGTAAAACTGATTTGTGGGTGTGGTGAGGGGTGTATTTATAGGCATTTTGAGGATGGGAAACTTTGCCCCTCCTGGTAGGAATGTATATCCCATACGTCACTAGCTCATGGACTCTTGCTGAATACATGAAAGAAAACATCAGTGTAAGTAGGTACTTCTAGATATGTATCCATCTTACACAATTTCTCTGGTTGAATTACAATAGGGTCACAATCATCCAGAGTCGCTAAAACCTCCCGAAGTAACAGGCGGAGGTGTTCAAGCTTAAATTTAAAGGACATAGCGTCCGAATCTGTCTGAGGTAAAACATTCCCTGAATCTGAAATTTCACCCACAGACAGTAATTCCCTGACCCCCAACTCAGAGACCTGTGAGGGTACATCGGAAATAGCTAATAAAGCATCAGAGGATTCAGTATTTACACTAATACCTTACCTACTGCGTTTACCCTGCAACACTGGTAATTTAGATAATACCTCAGTAAGGGTAGTTGACATAACTGCAGCCATCTCCTGCAGAGTAAAGGAATTAGACGCACTAGAAGTACTTGGCATCGCTTGTGTGGGCGTTAAAGGTTGTGACACTTGTGGAGAATTGGATGGCATATCCTGATTCTCTTCAGACTGAGAATTATCCTTAGGCACACTTTCTTGACCTAATATATGGTCTTTACAATGTAAGGCTCTTTCAGTACAAGAGTTACACAATGTTAGAGGGGGTTGCACAATAGCTTCTAAACACATAGAACAATGAGATTCAGATTCCTCAATGTCAGACATGTTTGAACAGACTAGTAATAACCACAAAAAGTCGTTTAAAACACTTATTTATTGATTAAATAAACTTTTGAAAAAACGTGTACTGCGCCTTTAAGAAAAGAAAAAGTGAACATTTTCCCAAACTGCTTAAATAACGTTAAATTATCTTCAAATTTAACTAAAAATCGTTGGTTTATCCAAAAATTACTGCACCCCAGTAGAAAGGGGAGAAATAAGGCTTTAAAGTACTTAACAACTTTTTATAGTCAAAAATACCCTGTGCACCTCGCCACAGCTCTGCTGTGGTGCCTACCTGCCCCCAGGGTACTTCGAAACAACTTTCCAACACTCCAGACCAGATTGCACAGTCCAGGAGCCACCGGAGTTACTGCTTGCTGCTGCCTAGTCTGAAGGAAGTGCGCATCTGAGTGTGCGAAAATAGGCCCCGCCCCTTAAGGTCGATGCCGAAGTAGGCCCAAACACAACCGCATGGGAAAGCGGTTTTACACCTAAGTCATCAATACACAGTATAACCCCTCAAACACACCAGTAATAAACAGGTTAATGCCAAAAAATAAACACGTTATGCATCGTTTTTCTTTGTGTCTTTTCTTTGTGTCTCCCATAGTGTCACATAATGCCCATATAAGGTCAGCTATGTATAAATAAAAACCAGGGACTCCAGTAAGACCCTTCTGTAAAATAGGATTACTGCTTACCCCATTCCCAAACAGGGAAATAAATGTCAGCCAGTTCTGATATATCAAGTCTCCTCAGAAATAAAAGGCTGCACATACCTTAATTGTATGAAACCGGTCTCCACACTGAAGATGTCTCATGGTTACCTTCAGAAGTCTTGTGGGAACCATCGTGGATCTTAGTTACAAGTGCTAAGATCATCAACCTCAGGGCAGAAATCTTCTTCTATATAAACCCTGAGGAAAATAGTACTCACTTGTACCATTTAAAATAAAAAACTTCTTGATTGAAGAAAATAAAACTAGCACCTCACTTTACCTCTTCCTAGTACAACACAGGCAAAGAGTATGACTGGAGGTGGAAGGGAAGGGATGAGCTATATATACAGCTCTGCTGTGGTGCTCTTTGCCACTTCCTGTTAGCAGGAGGATAATATACCACAAGTAAGGATGAAATCCCTGGACTCGTCGTATCTTGTAGAAGAAATAAACTTTAATGATTTAGAAAGAGCATGCAGTTTTAGGACACTTTCCAATTTACTTTCATTGTCAAATTTTGCACAGTCTTTTTATATACACACTTTCTGTGGAACAAAATCCTACTGAGCATGTGTACAAGCTCACGGGGTATATGTATGCCAGTCTGTGATTGGCTGATGTCTGTCACATGATACAGGGGGCCAGAACATGGGAGAAAAAAAAATTGTCAGAAAAAACTACTGCTTATTTGAAATTCAGAGTAGGTGTTAAATCATTGTCTTTGTATTATGCACTTGTTAATTATGCATTGAGTGGTCCTTTAAGTAGACGTGAAGCTATAAAATCAGGCTATGACCAATGGCCATGTGGTATTTGTTCTTGACTGGGCATATGAGTTGCTTTGCAAACACAGGACTATTTACTGAATAAGCTTTAGTTAATGTTACACATATTTTCAATAACCCTCTCATAGAGACACTAGTTAATATTGCTTGAAGTGTTCCTTGAAAAATGAGATGTATGATATAAAAGTTCACTTCTCTCTGCTCAACAGCCTTTGCTATTCACAATCTATTTTATTTCCTCGGTAGCTTTCAAAGTTAATAATTTAATGAGTGTCAGATTTTTTTTTAAAAATGGCACTAAGGGGGCAGCCAGTGCAAGAGGATATGAACTGCAAGTTATCATTTCTTTCAAGATGTCATATTCTCTCATCTTGAATTTGGGTGTCTGTTCATCCTTTGTTGTACTAGACTGAAAAGGTTTTATTTTATTTCTTCCTGCTGGGCCACACAGCTACATTGTGCCAGATATCCTGCTCTGAGCATGGATTTTTTTAGCAGATTTAACTTTACATTATAAAATTATGAAATTGTCAACAATTCGGACCTATTTGAAATTATCTGGGCTGACTGGAAATCTATGTTCAATACCCAGTGGCTTCCCAATACCGACCTCTAGAGGAAGACCACTTTCCTTCTTCCTTCCCTTTTTCCTTCCCTCCAACCCCCTTTCTATGAGTTATTCCCAATCTCCCTTCCCTCAACTACCCGACTTAAAACTTTCGGATACTACTTACATTGTACTAATGTGTAATACCTCACATTCGTCGAGATTACGAGTTTGGCGTTAACAGGGGTACGGGGCTAACAAGGCTTTTATTTCTAACGCTACCTTAAGCCAACGCTGGTATTACAGGTTTTTTTAAACCTGGCGTTAGCCGCAAAAAGGTGATCGTAGAGCAGAATTTAGCTCCACATCTCACCTCAATACCAGTAGCGGTAAGCTGGCTAAACGTGGTCGTGCACGATTTCCCCGTAGGAAACAATGGGGCTGAGCTGGCTGGAAAAAAAAACTAACACCAGCAAAAAAGCAGCGTCCAGCTTCTAACGCAGCCCCATTGTTTCCGATGTGGAAAGAAAAAATATGTCTGCACCTAACACCCTAACATGAACTCCGAGTCTAAATACCCCTAATCTTACACTTATTAACCCCTAATCTTCCGCCACCGACATCGTCGCCACCTGCATTATATTATTAACCCCTAATCTGCCGCTCCGGACACCGCCGCCACCTACATTATAGTTATAAACCCCTAATCTGCCCCCCAACGTCGCCGCTACTATAATAAAGTTATTAACCCCTAAACCTAAGTCTAACCCTAACACCCCCCTAACTTAAATATAATTTAAATAAATCTAAATTAAATAACTACAATTAAATAAATTATTCCTATTTAAAACTAAATACTTACCTATAAAATAAACCATAGTTACATTGTAGCTAGCTTAGGATTTATATTTATTTCACAGGCAACTTTGTATTTATTTTAACTAGGTACAATAGTTATTAAATAGTTATACCTAGCTAAAATAAGTACAAAATTACCTGTAAAATAAATCCTAACCTAAGTTACAATTACATCTAACACTACACTATCATTAAATAAATTACCTAAACTACCTACAATTAATTACAATTAAATACAATAAACTAAATTACGAAAAAAACAAAACACTAAATTACAGAGAAAAAAAATTACAAGAAGTTTAAACTAATTACACCTAATCTAAGCCCCCTAAAAAAATAAAAAGCCCCCAAAATAATAAAATGCCCTACCCTATACAAAATTACAAATAGCCCTTAAAAGGGCTTTTTGCGGTGCATTGCCCCAAAGTAATCAGCTCTTTTACCTGTAAAAAAATACAATACCCCCCCAACATTACAACCCACCACCCACACACCCCTACTGTAAAACCCACCCAATACCCCCTTAAAAAACCTAACACTACTCCATTGAAGAGGCAGAAGATGACATCCAGACCGGAAGAAGTCTTCATCCTATCCGGGCAGAATGCGAGGTCAATTCTATTGGCTGATCCAATCAGCCAATCGGATTGAACTTCAATCCGATTGGCTGATTGCATCAACCAATTAGATTTTTCCTACCTTAATTCCGATTGGCTGATAGAATCATATCAGCCAATTGGAATTTGAGGGATGCCATCTTGGATGACGTCATTTAAAGGAACCGTCATTCGTCGTTAGTCGTCGTCCTGGAAGGATGCTCCGTGCCGGATGTCTTCAAGATGGAGTCGCTCCTCGTCGGATGGATGAAGATAGAAGATGCCGCTTGGATGAAGCCTTCTCCCAGTCCGGATGTCCTCTTCTGCCTGGATAGGATGAAGACTTCTGCCGGTCTAGATGTCTTCTTCTGCCCCATCGGATGAAGACTACTGGACGGATCGGATGACCACTTGTGTCCGGCTGGGTGAAGACGGCTCAAGGTAGGGTGATCTTCAATGGGGTAGTGTTAGGTTTTTTTTAAGGGGGTATTGGGTGGGTTTTAGAGTAGGGGTATGTGGGTGGTGGGTTGTAATATTGGGGGGGGTATTGTATTATTTTTTTACAGGTAAAAGAGCTGATTACTTTGGGGCAATGCCCCGCAAAAAGCCATTTTAAGGGCTATTTGTAATTTAGTATAGGGTAGGGCATTTTATTATTTTGGGGGGCTTTTTATTTTATTAGGGGGCTTAGATTAGGTTGGTAATTAGTTTAATGATAGTGTATTGTTAGATGTAATTGTAACTTAGGTTAGGATTTATTTTACAGGTAATTTTGTACTTATTTTAGCTAGGTAGCTATTAAATAGTTAATAACTATTTAATAACTATTGTACCTAGTTAAAATAAATACAAACTTGCCTGTGAAATAAATATAAATCCTAAGATGGCTACAATGTAACTATTAGTTATATTGTAGCTATCTTATGGTTTATTTTACAGGTAAGTATTTAGTTTTAAATAGGAATAATTTTAAAAAATGTTTTTAATTTATTTCGTTTCATTTTAATTATATTTAAGTTAGGGGGGGTTAGGGTTAGGTTTAGACTTAGGTTTAGGGGTTAATACCTTTAATATAGTAGCGGCAACGTTGGGGGTGGCAGATTAGGGGTTAATAAATGTAAGTAGGTGTCGGCGATGATAGGGCAGGCAGATTAGGGGTTAATAAAAATTAACTAGTGTTTGCGAGGTGGGGGTGCGGCGGTTTAGGGGTTAATACATTTATTAAAGTGGCGGCGATGTCCGGTCGGCAGATTAGGGGTTAATAAGTGTAGTTAGGTTGCAGCGACGTTGGGGGCAGCAGATTAGTGGTTAATAACAATAATGTAGGTGTCAGCGATGTTAGGGGCAGCAGATTAGGGGTTCATAAGTATAATGTAGGTGGCGGCGATGTCCGGTAGGCAGATTAGGGGTTAAAAAAAGTATTATAGTGTTTGCGATGTGGGGGGCCTCGGTTTAGGGGTTAATAGGTAGTTTATGGGTGTTAGTGTACTTTTTAGCACTTTAGTTAAGAGTTTTATGTTCCGGCGTTAGCCCATAAAACTCTTAACTACTGACTTTTAAATGCGGTAGAAGTCTTGACAGGAGAGGGTCTACTGCTCACTTCTTCCAAGACTCGTAATACCAGCGTTAGGCGAATCCCATAGAAAAGATAGGATACGCAATTGACGTAAGGGGATTTGCGGTAGCCTTGAGTCGCGGAAGAAAAGTGAGCGGTAGACCCGTTCCTGCCTGACTCGTAATACCAGCGTTAGATAAAAAGCAGCGTTGGGACCTCTCAACGCTGCTTTTTAAGGCTAACGCCAAACTCGTAATCTCGCTGATTACTATTTGATTAAGAGATATATGTGACTACCTTTTTCTTCTTATTGACATGTGAATCTTGTGCATATATACTTAAATATTTATCACTGTACTTTTGTTCTTAAAATAATAAAAATATTTGGGGGGAAAAAAAACACAGTAAGTTCACCTCAGCAAATGTTACTTTCCTGTTGTCTTCTGAGAGGCTGGGGTACAAAATTCTTAGACATTTTCTCTGTTCCATATAAAATTTATTTTAAACTGTATTAACGGGGGGGGCGGAGGCAAGCCGTGCAGGAACATGGCCACAAATCTGTAAGGCTCCGTGTCTGCCTTCTCTCTTAGCAAGAAATACCTTGATCAGGACTTTATTTATTCTATGCTGGACACTACTTTATTTGCCTAAACTTTCCTGCCTTCAGATCCAAGCTGCTAGAGGGCTGATTACAGACAGGACCACTCGCCTCTCTAACTACATCAGGCGCGGGACCGCAGCGCCATTTCCCCGCACCTAAACTTACAGCCGGATCTGCTCTGTCTGTCCGGATTTTTCCGGCCTACCGCCCAAGCATTTGAGGGACTCTTAGACGTGGTTGATACAGCCGCTCTCTACCTAGCTGTGCCCAGATTCCGCTGCGCTCTCTGGGGCGTTGGGGCCTGTCTGTGGGTGAACACCGGAACTCTAACCTTCTGCTGCAGGGCTACTCACACCTCCCGGTCTCCATCCGAGACCCCCCACTGAGGTATCTTACGATATTCTGGGTCTGGGTTTGCGGTTGGCCCCGGGCATGTCCCTGGAGGAGGGGGGGTAAACAGAAAGTTAACTCCACTGGGAGTCTAAATAACAAAATAGCGGCCATTACTTGAATAAGCCACGTGGCCTCATATCCTAATGTGTGTTGTTGGGCAGTTGATGTGAGACCTGGTTCTTACACCTGCAAATTTACAAGCTTTAATTTTATAAAATAAGGGGAGCAAGGATCACTGAAGTTTGCCTGAACTAAACATTGCTCCATCTGCAGCTTCAAAGCCTGACAGAGATCTTTTCAAGTTATCTGTGCAATATCCTCACTTTTCATCTTGCCGATGCTTCTGATGTGCTAAAACACCTGTGTTTTTCATAACTGGTTAATACACTCTCTTACTCCCTGCCATTACATATCCCCCCCCCCTCCTATCCCTTTTATTCAATAAACATTGAAAGGAATTAATACAGCCTACTAAGGAAGAAAAATCAATACAAATTTGCCTGTGCTTCAACATTGCTTCAGCCACAATTTCAAGGTTTTACAGGGGACTGTATAAGACATTTGTACAATACTTTTAATCCTCACTTAACTGATGCTGTTGGGATGCTAAATACAACTTTGTCTCCTCCGCTACTTAATGCAACCCCCTGCTACCTACCACGTCAAGCTCTTCCCTGCCTATCCCTACCTCTATATTAACATTTGAAGAAACTAATACAGAATACCTTACCCCCTCTGCTAGAGGGCACATACCTAAGATGGCTTCTAAGAAGGGACAGAAATCTGACAAGCCAAACAAACCACTCTCCCAAACCCCATCGGTATCTTCCTTTTTTCAAGCTTCAGACTCAAACCCAGCTCTGCCTGACACCCTACTGGAACAGCCGGGCCTTCCAAGCCTAAACATAAACCCGAATGGCCAACAGGACCCATTACACGCTATCCACGAGAGGCTGGACACGCTTCCTTCCAAATCTGACCTGGACTCTCTTAAATCTTTTATTAAGGAAGAGATGAGGGACCTCAAAAGAGATCTTAATGAAATGGGTGCTCGTATGGATTATCTTGAGGAGGGTCAGGAAACCCTGAATAACCTAGTCAGCTTGAACACACAACAACTCTCTATTCAGGACTCTAAAGTTCAATCTCTTCAGGACAAAATAGAGGATTTGGATAACCGCGGACGCAGGAACAACCTGAGGTTCCACGGTGTCCCGGAGGAGGTGACTCCTGACCTCCTCAAAGGATACATCATTGGCCTAGCGCAGCATCTTTCTCCTGGATCACCGCCGCTATTACCTGAAGATCTAGACAGGGCGCATAGGGCATTACGCCCTCTTCCTAAGCCCCCACTTCCCCCACGGGATATCATTGTCCGATTCCTAAGATTTTCATCCAAAGAGGACATATGGCAGGCAGCAAGGTCCCAACAGTCCATATCCTTCAGGGGCCATTCCCTCCAGATATACCAAGACCTCAGCCCCTACACGGTACAGACACGCAAGGAGGTTAAATTTATCACCAGCGCTCTACAAGACCACCGCATTAAATACCGTTGGGGTTTTCCCTTTAGTCTGATTATTAATCACAATGGTTCACAAATTATTTATAAAGACTTTAACGACCTTGACCAACTCTCCAGAGCTCTTAACATTCCATTCAACAACCCATTGGATCCACCCGTCTTGGGCCCACCCCAAGCCGAGGAGCCAGGGCCTTCACGCCCGTTGGGACAAAGACTGCAATGGCAAAAAGTTCAACCCAAAAGGAGAAAAATGGACAACTTACCGCCTAAAAGTAACTCTCCACCCTCTGGATGACCTACTCCCAGGCCCTGATATAGGGACTACCTAATTATTTCCTTTTGCTTTCTTTCCATCCGGTGTTCATGGAATGCCCTTCTCCATGGATGGATCCTAAGCCTTCCCACATAGGCTAACCTGCAATGTATAAACCTCTATCTAAACTCTTGATACCCACCTGGCCACATTGGATGGCCTCTCTACAGTCCTGACTTCCTGTTGGTAACGTATAAAAATGCTTATATCCTTAGCTTTATGCCTGATTTATAATTTTGATTATATCTACTACCTATGCCATGGCCTATCCCTCCTGGCCCTTCCCAGGGTGGCCGTCACACAACCTAGGCTATATAGAACTTTGCTCTATTGGACACTAGATGTTCCTGGACATTATAGCTCAATCAAAGTTTGGTTATTCCCACTAATGTTACTATCTGTTACTACACGTTATGTATATTATTGATTGACCCTCCAGTAAACGAGGCAGTAAGCTTTTCTTAGATCAACTGAGTTAATTTCCCTCGGGTCATTACATATTTTTGCACCGGGTTGTGAGGGTCACATGCAACATGTTTGTGCTGGCTTGTGCAAATAATAAGCTAAACTTTGCGTTGCCCCTCTCTAACCCGTAGCAACAATCATTTAAGTTATGCATATGTTTAATATGTTAAAAAGCTTAAATATGTGAATTTTTCTTGTCTGCATTCTCACCCTTACTCTGCCCAGGTCATCACTGCATAGCTTACTCTCCACAATGTTTAAGGTTTCTACTTTTGGCCACCAACAAGTTGGTACTTTCTTGTATTTATCTAATTGCCTTGACCCTTCCAGATTGGCGCCTCCAAGGTGCGTCTTCTGGCTCCCTTGAATTCTATCTTGCTGATTACCCTGTGCCCTTAAAGGTCATCTCACAACTAACCATGACCTATTATACACTGAACAGCATTTTAGACACTATATTTGAATGTATAAAATCGGTCTAGGGACCTAAGCGATGCTTATATCATTTCACTTGCTAGGTTGTGTGTGTATAGTTTTTATTCAGGCAACCCATGATTATAATGTTTTGATGTTATTTCGTTTAAAGAGTCAAATGTTTTACGATACATATTGTTATATTGTTTACCTTATGGTAGTGTCAATCTCCGATGGCCCAGACCCTGGTCAATTGATGTGTCTGTCTTATGAAGACAAGGCTACCCTGCTTAACTGTCCAATCCTGATCCCTAATACATGTAACATAACCTAAGAGTATGATAGGCGATACTCTCCCCCCTATTTGTAAAGTGTATTATAGATTGTTTTTTACACTTTGCATAACTGTTACTGTTAAAATGATGCTCATGACTTTATATTATGCTTTTCCCCCATCTTCAATGTGTGATTTTTGACTTTTTCTTTTAAACTCTCCTTCCTCCCTCCCCTTCTGTCCAGCCTCGGGAGCTTCATCCCCATCCCAAGTAGGCGGCGCTTTACTTTTGCTTACATTGGCAGATTCCACTAAATCATCTGTCAATGAATAGCTCAACTTCTAAAATACAAATCCTCTCGCACAATACTAAAGGCCTCAATGGCCCTAATAAACGGTCTATGGCTCTAAAAGATTATAAGAGACACAAGGGAGACTTTTAAAAGGGGTAGCGAACCAAAAGCTAGTTTTCGGAAATTTGGACAGAGTTTCTTCTCTTCTAATACCACGAAACATAAAAGGGTTGGAATCCTGATACACAGAGGACTTCCCTTTGTTGCTTCCTCCACTTATAAAGATAGGGAGGGAAGATACTTGATCCTGGTCGGTTATCTCTATCATAAACCACTGACACTGGTTAATATATATGCCCCCAATGTGAACCCAGCTCCCTTTTGTCGCCAACTTAGCAATAAAATCCTAGAAGTAGCTAGGGGTAGCCTCATATTGGGGGGCGACTTCAACTTAGCTTTCGACCCAACACTAGACTGCTCTTCTGGCACATCTTCTATACCACATAAAACTTTAAGGCAAATTAAACACTCCCTCTCATGTCTAGCTGTACATGACACTTGGCGCCTTCACCACCCAAGCGATAGAGACTTCACCTTTTTTTCAAACCCCCATCAATTATACACAAGAATAGACTACATTTTTGTTGATGTCTCTAGCTTATCTTCTATTGCTCAGACTCATATAAACCACATAACGTTGTCAGACCACGCCATCATCAGCTGCCAACTTCATTGGCATCCCATTGACCCGTCCACCTCTCGGTGGAGACTTGACAACTCCTTACTTAGAGACCCCCAGATATTTTTACAGATACAAAAAGCACTGATCGACTATTTCCAAACAAATAACACCCCTGAAGTTCACATACACAACATATGGAATGCTCATAAATGTGTTATCCGAGGGGAATTAATCGCCCTCAAAGCAGCGAAACAGAAACAACAGAATGAGTACCTTAATTCTCTTTTAGCTGACATTCATAAACTACAGGACTTACATAAATTACACCCCGCAAGTACTTCTTTGACAGATAGCATCACCCACAAAAGAGACCAACTTCGTATATTTTTAGGCACAGAGGCCAAGAACAAGGCCTTATATCTTAGAAAAGTTTACTATGAAGGTGCAAACAAACAAGGCAGGATGTTGGCCCGGCAACTCCGGAAACGTACCAATAAACACTATATTATGGGATTACGCAACCCTGGAGTTGCTAGACTGTCCACCTCCAAAGACATTATTCAGGCCTTTAGGGATTACTATGACACCCTTTATAACATCCGCAGAGGTTTCTCTGATCCTCTCCAGACAGAAATAACAGATTACTTAAGCGATATTAACCTCCCTAAACTGACTGAAGAACAAAGGGACGAGCTAGACGCCCCATTCTCGGAGGAAGAGCTTCTGCAAGCTATTACCTCTTTCCCCCCTGGGAAGGCTCCCGGGCCCGATGGCTTTGGGAACTCTTATTATACACTATTTAAGGAAATATTATCCCCATACTTATTAAAATACTTTCACAGCATAGACGAGGTAGGTGCTTTCTCACCACTTTCGCTTCAAGCTCATATCACTGTAATCCCCAAACCTAACAAATCCCCAGACTTAATAACTAATTACCGCCCTATCTCACTCATTAATACTGACCTTAAGATTTTCGCTAAATTAATCACAACCCGCCTTAATAGACTTCTCCCTTCCCTCATACATAACGATCAAGTCGGATTTGTCCCTGGGCGAGAGGCTAGGGACAACACGACACGAAATATACACCTAATTTGGCATGTCTCAAACAAAAATATCCCAACCACGTTCATATTCACTGATGCTGAGAAAGCATTTTACCGGGTCAACTGGTCATATTTAAGAGCTACCCTACATGCTTTCGGCCTTGGCCCAACAACCCTTCAACGCATATTTGCCCTATATTCCTCGCCCAGTGCTCGTATTTTAGTAAACGGCTCCCTATCCTCACCGATCGAAATTACAAATGGAACACGACAGGGCTGCCCCCTCTCCCCCTTTTATTTGCCCTATTTATTGAAACATTTGCACTGAAGATTAGGAATTCACCTGAAATCCAAGGTGTCACAGTGGAAGATGATGAATTTAAGATTTCTTATTTGCTGACGACATCCTATTCTCTTTGACCGAACCTGAAACCTCCATCCCTCCTCTCCTATCCGAATTATCCCTCTTTAATAAGCTCACAGATTTCCTTATCAATCCAAACAAATCTGAAATATTGGCCCTCGGCCTATCCGACCATTCTGTAAACGTAATTAAAAATTGCTGCCCCTTGAAATGGTGTTCTAAAGCTCTCAAATACCTAGGAATTTATCTCCCTCGGTCAGTCGACAATCTATTTCATACTAACTACACACATATCAAAACAGCAATAATGCGAGACCTTTCTTCGTGGGGCTCAAAAAAGCTCTCCTGGTGGGGCAGAATCCACACTATAAAATGAATATCTTCCCAAGATTGCTCTATATTATGAGTGCGGTTCCGGTGCCTCTACCTCCTAAGTACCTCACCCAAATACAAAACTTAATCAACTCTTTCGTGTGGAAGAAAAAACCACCTAGAATAAATAAAAAGACCATGCTGCTACCGCGGGAACATGGTGGGCTGGGTCTACCCGACCTAGAAAAATATAGAATGTCTGCAAAGAATTCTGGACTGGAGAGTGGGAGATGATCAGAGGAGGTGGGTCCGACTTGAGAGACAACTTAACCCCGACTTATCACTAGCTTCTACATGTTGGAGCCCTAACTTCCATGAGAAAATTAAAACACTACTTAACCCCATCACAAAAGAGACTTTCACACAGTGGAAAAGGGCTTCTTACCATCACCCTTGTCTATCCTCTAACCCTGGTCCTCTAACTTCCCTCAGAAATAACCCTGACTTCTCTATAAATCTCTTACAAACATCACTACCTAATACCTCTAGTGAAGATGATATTCTCCTACATAACGTCACCACCAGCGATTCCATAAATACTCAAACACAACTGATAGATAGGGGCTACGAATGGGCACGCAACTAGTTTTCTTACAGAAGACTCCATAACTATATAACCACACATAAACATAAAAATAACATGACTCGCCCTCCAACTAATATCGAGAAACTCTATCTCTTAACCTCACCAATTAAACACTCTCTTTCCGCTATATATAAAATCCTCACCCAACCCACACCAGGTAATCTTCCTTACTCTATAGAAATGTGGGAAAGGGAGCTGGGCATAATCATTCTACCTCAAACAGCTACTAATATATTCATTAATACCAAAAAGTCATCCACTTCAGCATCTATTCTAGAAACCAATTATAAAATACTACACTGTTGGTATCTAACTCCAAGGAAATTACACCGGCTATATCACAACACCAGTAACAAATGCTGGAGATGTGGCCATGTAGGGAGTGGCATGGGTCATATGTGGTGGTGGTGCTCTCAGCTAAACCACTTCTGGTACAAAATAATAGATGAAGTCGGTAATATATTACATACGACCCTGCCAGATGATCCCCTCATTTGGCTGCTAAATAGGTCCGTCAAGCTTCCTTTTAAATCTCTTCTCCCTTTTTTCCGAATATTTACTAACAGCGTGAAAATCCTGATTGCCAGACATTGGAAAGCAAAAGATGTTCCCACTCTGAGAATGTGGAGGGCTAAAGTGACCGAGTTACTAGAGTTAGAGGAGTATTCCGTTTATAAGAGAGGTAGCACAGACAACTTTATATCAATACAAGCAATATGGGATGAATACATTAGAACAATGAGATCCAACTAAGCTAATGGTGTCCCACTTCGACAAGAGCAGAATGCCGCTTTTTAACGTTACCCCGAGGCTGGACAGTCCCCCATTTCCCCTTCTTCCCTCCCCTAAACTTAATGGCTATACCGAGTTTTTTTTTTTTTTTCTCTCTCCTCCTCATATGGTACTTGTTCTATAAATGTTTGGATCTGTGCCTTCCTTTAACATCTTTAATACTGTAATGTATACCATAATGTGCATATATGTTGTTGGATGTGTATTGATTCACTTCAATAAAAAGAATTTGACTAAACTGTATTAGCGGTAACCTGTTCTGCTTTTAAGACAGTTTTGACTGATATGCACATTTGTTTCTATTCTCTGGTACACTGAATACCTACTGTTCTTAAAGGTGTTATACTGTGTGTCATTAAAAAAAACTTTTCACTTGAGTACAGTTGCGCTTTTCTTCTTTTCCATGATTTCAGTGTAAACTGTATTAGCGCATTTTATTGTTATGAAAAATGGATTTTCCTGTGCTAAATAAATAAACTATTGTTGTGGGATTTTTTCCAATCAAAACAAACAAAACATTTTTTTTATAAAATTGTAGGTCAAAACCCTTGATCTAAACTGCTTAGGACTAGGATTTCGGAATAGTAGTATATTTGCATCTGTAAAATGTGACACCTTGGAGAGGGGTTGGGACCAAGGACCCGTTGCTCATGTCTGAAAGACATGATAAACTGTAGCGTATCATGTCCGCCAGACATCGCTGAATGCCGACAGCATACGCTTTCAGCATTTAAAATTGCACAAGCAGTTCTGGTGAACTTCTTGTACTATGCCGCCCCCTGCAGATGTTATATATATATATATATATATATATATATATATATACATACATATATACAGTATATATACAAAATACAGATCCAAGGACAAAATGTGCTTATATACTTATTTACTTTCACCGAGATTACGAGTTTTGTGGTAACAGGGGTGCGTTGCTAACAAGCCTTTTTTCTTTTTAACTCTCCCTTAAAGGGACACTGTACCCAAACATTTTATTTCGTGATTCAGATTGAGCATGACATTTTTGGTATCTTTATTTGAAATGCAAGAATGTAAGTTTAGATGCCGGCCCATTTTTGGTGAACAACCTGGGTTGTCCTTGCTGATTGGTGGATAAATTCATCCACCAATAAAAAAGTGCTGTCCAGAGTACTGACACCAAAAAAAAAGCTTAGATGCCTTCTTTTTCAAATAATGATTGCAAGAGAACAAAGAAAAATTGATAATAGGAGTAAATTAGAAAGTTGCTTAAAATTGCATGCTCTTTCTCAATTACAAAAGAAAAAATTTGTGTTCAGTGTCCCTTTAAGACAACGCTGGTATTACAGGTTTTTTTAAACCTGGCGTTAGCCGCAAAAAGGTGAGCGTAGAGCAAAATTTAGCTCCACATCTAACCTCAATACCAGCGTTGCTTACGGTAGTGGTCATGCACGATTTCCCCATAGCAAACAATGGGGCAGATTCATCTGGAAAAAACCTAACACCTGCAAAAAGCAGCATTCAGCTCCTTACGCAGCCCCATTGGTTCCTATGGGGAAATACTTTTTATGTCTACACCTAACACCCTGAACATGAACCCTGAGTCTAAACACCCCTAATCTTACACTTATTAACCCCTAATCTGCCACCATCAACATCGCCGACACCTGCATTATATTATAAACCCCTAATCTGCAGCTCTGGACACCGCCGCCACTTACATTATCCCTATGAACCCCAAATCTGCTGCCCCCAACATCGCCACCACCTACATTATATTTATTAACCCCTAATCTGCCCCCCCAACGTCGCTGCAACCTAACTACACTTATTAACCGCTAATCTGCCACCCCCAACGTTGCCGCTACTATATTAAATTTATTAACCCCTAAACCTAAGTCTAACACCCCCTAACTTAAATATAATTTAAATAAATCTAAATAAAATAACTACAATTAAATAAATTATTCCTATTTAAAACTAAATACCTATAAAATAAACCATAAGACAGCTACAATATAACTAATAGTTACATTTGTATCTATCTTAGGGTTTATATTTATTTTAAGGCAACTTTGTATTTATTTTAACTAGGTAGACTAGTTATTAAATAGTTATTAACTATTTAATAACTTCCTAGTTAGAATAAAGACAAATTTACCTGTAAAATAAACCCTAACCTAAGTTACAATTACACCTAACACTACACTATCATTAAATTAATTACCTAAACTACCTACAATTAATTACAATTAAATAAAATAAACTAAAGTACAAAAAACAACAAACACTAAATTACAGAAAATAAAAAAATAATTACAAGAATTTTAAACTAATTACACCTACTCTAATCCCCGCAAAATAATAAAAATCCCTACCCTATACTAAGTTACAAATATTGCCCCAAAGTAATCAGCCCTTTTACCTGTAAAAAAAAATACAATACCCCCACATTAAAACCCACCACCCACACACCCAACCCTATTCTAAAACCCACCCAATCCCCCCTTAATAAAACCTAACACTACCCCCTTGAAGATCACCCTACCTTGAGCCGTCTTCCCCCAGCCGGGCACAAGTGGTCCTCCAGAGGGGCAGAAGTCTTCATCCGATCCGGCCAGAAGAGGACCTCCAGATGGGCAGAAGGCTTCATCTAGGCGGCATCTTCTATCTTCATCCATCCTGAGCGGAGCAGGTCCATCTTCAATCCAGCCGATGCGGAGCATCCTCTCCAATCAGCCAATAGGATTTTTCCTACCTTAAATCCGATTGGCTGATAGAATCCTATCAGCCAATCGGAATTCAAGGGACGCCATTTTGGATGATGTCATTTAAAGGAACCTTCATTCTTTGCTTGGACTTCGTTTGAAGAGGATGCTCCGCGTCGGCTGGATTGAAGATGGACCCGCTCCGGATGGATGAAGATAGAAGATGCCGCCTGGATGAAGCCTTCTGCCCGTCTGGAGGTCCTCTTCTGGCCGGATCGGATGAAGACTTTTGCCCCTCTGGAGGACCACTTGTACCCGGCTGGGTATTGTATTTTTTTTTACAGGTAAAAGAGCTGATTACTTTGAGGCAATGCCCCGCAAAAGGCCCTTTTAAGGGCTATTTGTAATTTAGTATAGGGTATGGATTTTTATTATTTTGGGGGGCTTTTTTATTTTATTAGGGGGATTAGAGAAGGTGTAATTAGTTTAAAATTCTTGTAATTATTTTTTATTTTCTGTAATTTAGTGTTTGCTGTTTTTTGTACTTTAGTTTATTTTATTTTATTGTAATTAATTGTAGGTAGTTTAGGTAATTAATTTAATGATAGTGTAGTGTTCGGTGTAATTGTAAGTTAGGTTAGGATTTATTTTACAGGTATATTTGTCTTTATTTTAACTAGGAAGTTATTAAATAGTTAATAACTATTTAATAACTATTCTACCTAGTTAAAAAAAACAAAAACAAAGTTGCCTGTAAAATAAATATAAACCCTACAATAGATACAATGTAACTATTAGTTATATTGTAGCTATCTTATGGTTTATTTTATAGGTAAGTATTTAGTTTTAAATAGGATTAATTTAATTGTAGTAATTTTATTTCGTTTTATTTAAATTATATTTAAGTTAGGGGGTGTTAGGGTTAGGATTAGACTTAGGTTTAGGGTAAATAAATTTAATATAGTAGCGGCGACGTTGGGGGCGGCAGATTAGGGGTTAATAAATGTACATAGGTGTCGGCGATGTTAGGGACGGCAGATTAGGGGTTAATAAAATTTAACTAGTGTTTGCGAGGCGGGAGTGTGGTGGTTTAGGGGTTAATATATTTATTACAGTGATGGCGATGTCTGGTCGGCAGATTAGGGGTTAAAAACTTTATTTAAGTGTTTGCGATGTGGGGGGGGGCTCGGTTTAGGGGTTAATAGGTACTTTATGGGTGTTAGTGTACTTTGTAGCACTTTAGTTAAGAGTTTTATGTTACAGCGTTAGCCCATAAAACTCTTAACTATTGACTTTTAAATGTGGTAGGAGTCTTGACAGGAGAGGGTGTACCGCTCACTTCTTCCAAGACTCGTAATACCGGCGTTATGCAAATCCCATTAAAAAGATAGGATACACAATTTATATAAGGGGATTTGTGGTAAGCTCGAGTCGCAGAAGAAAAGTGAGCGGTAGACCCTCTCCTGCCAGACTCGTAATACCAGCGGGCGTTAAAAAGCAGTGTTTGGACCTCTCAACGCTGTTTTTTAAGGCTAACACAAGACTCGTAATCTAGCCGTTTGTGCGTTAACTCCACTAGAAGTAAGCTTTTGCGCACGTCGGATATCGCTCGTATTATGAATTGAAAATAAAATGTTTTCACTAACGTGCTAACCTGACGCATGCTAAAAGCCGAGCTTCGAATACAGTGACCTTGTTAACGTATATATATATATATATATATATATATATATAAACTTTCATGAAAAGAAGAGGTACTCACAGGACTTAGTTAACACAAAATTTATTAATAGTTCATCAATTCAGTTAGTCAATGTTTCGGTCCTCGCAGGGACCTTTGTTAAGACTGTTTCTACACAAAAGATACAAAGTTAGAAGAAAACACAGTTAGTTCCACTAAGAGTAAAACTCCACATTAAACAAGACTAACAGCCATAAGACACTTGTAAAGATACGAAAAGAAAAACCACTATTTAAGAAAAGTCAAAAATTATATATAAAAAGTATTTGAACAAAACAGAATGAAGTTTCATGAGCCGTACGAGGGTATCCCCATATCTGCTTGTAGAGTATACTTAATGAGGTTCAAAGCCTTTCAAACAGAAGTTGCACATATACATGTTATAAAAGTTAACAAAAACATGTCAATTCATGAGTATAGGTACAAAATTTGTGTACATTAAAGGGACACTGAACCCAAATTTTTTCTTTCATGAGTCAGATAGAGCATGCAATTTTAAGCAACTTTCTAATTTACTTTTAGTATCAATTTTTCTTCATTCTCTTTCTATCTTTATTTGAAAAAGAAGGCATCTAAGCTAAGGAGCCAGCAAATTTTTGGTTCAGAACCATGGAGAGCACTTGTTTATTAGTGCTGTCCAATCAGCAAGGACAACCCAGGTTGTTCACCAAAAATGGGCCGGCATCTAAACTTACATTCTTGCTTTTCAAATAAACATACAAAGAGAATGAAGAAAATTTGACAGTAGGAGTAAATTAGAAAGTTGCTTAAAAGTGCATACTCTATCTGAATCATGAAAGAAAAAATTTGGGTTCAGTGTCCCTTTAACAATAGTGAAAACAAGAACAAGGTCCTATTGCACACAGCGCCTAGCGTGTTGCAACTGGTTCTTTATATACAAAGTGAGTAGTATGAGCAATATTATAGATCAGATCTTAAAGTAGACACATAAATAAATAAATACTAAAACAATATAAAGCCAAACAAGACAAAAAGTAAAAAATAAAGTCTAGAAGAAAATCAAAGGGACTTAAGGGACTAAAGTAGATTAAAAAGGCTCCAATCCTCACTAAGGGTGTCCATACATTTCCATAAATTTATTTACAGTAGTGTAGGCATAAACATGGGTGTAAAACACCTGGTTCAGAGATACGTTAAGATAATATGTAATAATGAACATATAGCCAAGCGCCCCTTGTAGTAAAGCGTGTTTACTAATAGATTAACATGTATACTAATAGATCAAAATAAGCGTAACAGTTCTAGACACTAGCAAATAGGTGTATGTTAACAGTAAATTGGATAACATCCGTGTAAAGCAATATGTCAAGATACTCGTGTACACCGAAGTGCATAGAATGCCAGGGGGACTGACAGTGTTACCTTGTAAACGAATTGCAGGATCACAGTGTTTTCAAAATCCGATAGTCAAGCATGTAAGTTTTACTTACCTCAGTAAGAGGGTGTATATTGTATAAAAAGAAATGGCATATCCCGGAAATCAAAAAGTAAAAAATAGCACCTTTATTCATATAACTTAAAATATAGACAGGTAGGTTTATGAGTACGGCTTACGCCGAAACGCGTAAAACCCATTAGTTTGTGTGCTACCATGTCTATATTTTAAGTTATATGAATAAAGCTGCTATTTTTTACTGTTGGATTTCCGGGATATGCCTCTTCTTTTTATGGATCTATTACTCAGGATTACAAGGAATCCTCTTTTAATATCCCGTATCCGGCAGTAACAGTGTGGCTACCCTCGGCTGTCTCATCACAGTAACAGCTCTGTATATAGCGAGTGTTGGATCTCGCTTGCAAGCCTAGCTCTACTTGGGATTGGTGGTTGCTCCCTCATGTGACTCACCTACTCTCCACAGGGATTGGAGAAACTGACCACGCACGTCATTTCCACGAAGGATTTCCGGAACCGGCATAGGATCGAGAGCACCGCAGAGCCTGGGTTTCCGCAGGAGCGAGTTGAACCGGGCTGCAGTTGAAAAGGATCCTCCTCCGTGACATCAGACGTATTGAGCAGTCGGAGTGTGTATTCTTCCACTCTGTTTCCGCATCTGGTGGATGTTCGAGTTGGCGTGGGCAGTCTGTATCGGGTGAGTGCTCGTCTGAGCAATGATTTGCATGTACCTATTCCACAATTAATATACCAACACAACATTCATTGGCGGCTTGCTGGCTTGTTTCCATTACATATTACAGTGTCCTTTTGCTGAATGACACATTTATTGAGCTGTGGACTGCTTTAAATATATACGGTAATTTCCAGTTCAAATACAGAACTTTCTCTTTTTGTTTATTGGTGTATATTGTACTCAGCGGTGAGCAGACTATGGTCTGCGCTGCTCTTAAATACTGTATAGGTTGCGTGGCGTTGACGTATATGACGTCATCAGCCATGCATCCGGATCACGGTAATGAAGTGAGGTAGTCATGGTAATTATCCCTAACAAATTTCGTATTGAGAATACTAGGAGTGCTTAACAGAATGCTGCTATAAGTAATGGGATTAGCAGGCAGTGAAGAGAATCTTTATTGCGCTCTACATGCAATGGGTCAGAACTGTATATGGCCATAGAGAGAAATATCATAGCTCTTGTTGATATGTCGTTTGGGCTGGCAGGCTAGAACAATGGTTGCTCGCTAGAAAAATAAGCAAACCGGAGTGAGAATATGTATATAACTGTTTCAGGGTATTATATCAGTGGGAACAACAA